>NW_006399961.1:937292-955290 GCF_000299155.1 Elephantulus edwardii | reverse complement strand
TTAACAGTCTCTGTCTACACCCAGGCAAAGATCAGTGGGGACTTGAATTTTCTCCCCAGAAAATCTGGATGGAGGAAGGACCCCTGCAGAAGTTCCTAAACCCACAGGTCATGGGGCTCAAGAAGCTCTACCCAAAAAGACAAAGAAAAAAAAAAAAAAGAAAGAAAACGCTCTGCCCACACGTGTCGTCTTCTCCCTAGCCTGACCCCTTGTGAGGTACCTCCCTCCAGGTGCCTCCCATTGCTAGACATCCCAGGGTTTTTCAGCTCCAGGGACCTTACCCAGGGTCTCAGGGGGGAGGGCACGGTGCCCCCTGGCACCAGCAGCTGGCTCATCTTGAAAACCACCAGGTCGGCCATCAGCTGTCTGTCCTCTTCCACGTGCTCTCCGATCAGGGGCATCGAGCTGTCCATCACCTGCGGGGAGAGAGGAAGAATGACTGGACAGGGTCCCTGGGCAGCGAGGACAGGCTCAGTGTCCAGCACTGAAATGACCACTAGATGGCGATGCTCCCCACACAAACTCCCCAGTCCGAGCGGCTCTCCATCACCCTCTGAACCAGCCCCACTGGATTATGCTCAGTTCAGCCCTCTTCACGGGCCATGGCAATGCATCCGAGGTCAGCAGCCTTTGCTGACCTTTGCTGCACTTTTCTTTGGGGAGCTGGTTGTTTCCACCCCCTCCTTTCTCAGCCTGGCCCCCACCCAGGGTCAGAGCCTGCCTTTTCTCCTTTGGCCCAAGGTCAAGGCATTCCACAAGGCCGGAAACAGTGGAGGTGGGGGCCCCACTGTGAACAAAAAAATGACAGGGCCTGGAGGTGACCCAGGGTTCAGAGAGAAGAGGGCCGGAAGGGCCAGCTCCTGGGGCCTGGCAGAGCGCACGCCCTCAGGAAGGCGTTCTCCAGGGACAAGGGTTTCTCAGAGGAAACACCAAGCTTCTCCTGGAGAGGAGTGGGGAGAGCTCGGGAGCCCAGACTTCTCTTTTGTGTTGTTGTTGAGTGCCGCGGAGGACAGTGTGACTCATCGTGACCCTATAAACAACAGCTCTGGACCCTGTCCTGTCCTGTGCCAGCCTCACCATCCCTAACACACACGAGCCCGTTGCTGCCGCTACTGCGTCATTCCGGCTCGCTGAGGGTCTTCCCCTCTTCTCCTGACCCTCCACCTTCCCAAGTACGATGTCCTGTTCTAAGGAATAACCTTTCCTAACAACATGCCCAAAGTGTGGGAGCTAAGTGTCCTCATCCTTCCCTCCAAGGAGAATTCTGGCCGCACTTTTTGCAAGCCATGTCTGTCTTTTGGCAGTCCGTGGAACACTCAGCACTCTTCTCCAACACCACAGCTCAAAGGCATTGATCCTTCTTCTGTCATTCTCATTCACCATCCAGCTCTTGAATGCTCAGCAGGTGATTGTAAAGACCATGGCTGGAGGCAGGCGCACCTTAGTCTTTAAGCTAGTATCATTGCTCCTCAATACTTTGGAGAGGTCCTTGGTAGTGGCCTTTCCTAGTGCAATATGGCTTCTGATTTCTTGACAGCCAGTACCAATGGTGCTGTGAATCCAAGTAAGATGAAATCATTCACAAAGTCAGTCTTTTCTCCATCTATTTATAATGTTGCTTGCTGGAAACTGAGGGCCGGAACTGCTATGTCTGTGTCTAGACGGGGACTTTGTGCAGGTCTGGGTGTGAGGGCCTGGTAGGGGAGGCATGCAGGGAAGTGGTGGAGGGGAAGGGGACTGGGTAGTGGGTTCTAGAAGTGTGGCTGCTGATTGATGCCAATACTTCCTGGTTGTATGCAGTGGCTATGACCCCTAATACCTGGAGTGGTAGCTTTCAATGCTGGAGCTCCGGGCCCCTGAGGAGCTGTGTGTGGCAGCTACTGCCCTGCACAGGGGGTAAAGGCTGCATAGCTGCAGGAGATGGGTTGGCAATTAAACAAAGCCAGGAGAAAGGGGAGAGGAGGCACTATGGGGGTTCGGATGTGCCCTGGAGCACTGTTGTTTATTCACGTTGGGAGTTTTGAATCTGTAAAACTAGATGGAAATAATAAAGGGAGTGCTGCTTTTTGGTTAAAAAATGGAAATACTCCTAAAACACCTGATGGACCACAGACACATATGTAGCAAGATGTTGCCTAAACGGATATTAAATGCAACACATCTCTCTGTGTGTATTAATTGACCTATCTAGACATATATACTTGTGTGCATGTATGTGCATTTGTTGTTGTTGTTGTGTGCCACTGAGTATATCATAGCTGACCCTCCAGCAGATTTTCTGGGGCAGTTAATTGCATGGGAGGAGGGAAGTTGCCCAGCTGGTGGATTCAAGCCACATGCCTTTTGGATTGCAGTGCAGGGTCTTACCACCAGGCCACCAGAGCTCCTGTTTCTCTCTCTATCCAGATACATCTCTTCAGTGCTGCAGCACCCTCACCCACTGTGCCTATTGTTATAGCCTCGTGCATCCACTATCCACTGAGAACATCACTTTTTCACCCTCTAATGTCCTTGTTTACCAAATACATGAGCATGTATATAAGTATGTAGGTATATATTTGTATATGTTTGCGGTAAAGTAGTTGCCAATTCCACAAATCTTTGCATGCATGACTCGGCAACATTGGCCACATCCACCACGCTGTACAACCTTTGTTGTGGCTGTTACTATGTGCCGTCGAGTCTACAAAGGTTGGAGAGGTACAGCCTTTATCTCTACCCTTTTCCAAACCCAGATCCCCACAGCAGTCACCCTTCTCTATTGGTGAGCACCCCAGGCTTGGTTCTCGACACCCCACCCAAGTGAGATCAGACAATATTTGCTCTTTCTATGATTGGTTTATATCTTCCAGTTAAAAAATTTCAAGATCCGTCCACAGTTTTACATGTGCTAGGACTTCCTTCATCTTGATGGCTCAGTAATACTTGACTGGTGGTGGTTGTTGTTATGTGTCATTGAGTCGACTCTGACTCACAGAAACCTTATGAACAATGGCTTAGAACCCTGGCCTCTACCGAGCCAGCCTCGTGTCTCTGACACACCTGACCCCATTGCCACAGTCACTGTGTCAATCCGTCTCATCCAGGGTTTTTCTCTCCTGTGCTGACCCTCTGCTCTTTGAAGCATCATGTTTTCCTCAAGAACTGGCCCCCTTTGACAACATGGCCAAAGTATGTGAAACAGAGTTTCAAAATCCTTGCCTCCACATTATGCTGAGTGAAATATCTCAGTCGCAAAAGGACAAATATTGCATGGTGCCACTGCTGTAAAATGGGACTGATATCAGGGTAGGGGTAAGACTGAGAAAAACTGGATAAATTGTGTATACTGCACTGAAACAGATGAGGGACTGAATAATTCAAAAGCGATGTATGATAGGGTATTATGGTTATCACAAGAGTCCACAATTAAGGTTGCATAGTGGAATGTACTTGGGGTGGTGGGAGGGGTGCGGGGGGATTGTGTACCAGGGAGGGAGTCTTTCTTTTACTTTTGAAAGAGAAGAGCGAACTGGGGGTGGGGGAGAGGGCTGGACGGGTAGAAAAGTGCAGCAATGAATGAATGGAAATCCAAATTCTCTGTAAATGTTCATTAAAATTATTAAAAAAAATAAAATAAAAAAAATCCTTGCCTCCAAAGAGCAACCTGGATTCAACCTCTCCAGAATAGACCTATTTGTTCTCTTGGCAGTCATGGAATATTTAATTCTCTCTTTCAGCACCACAACTCAAAGACAATGATTCTTCTTCTGTCACCCTTACTCATTTCCCAGCTCTCAGATGTATAGTCAGCAATTGTGAAGACCATCACTAAAACAGGCACACCTTAGTCACTAGTTTGACATTGTTACTCTTTAGTAACTCTTCAGTTCTGGAGAGGTTCTAGACAGTAGATTTTCCCAATGCAATTTGTCTTTTGACATGGTCAGTCTAGAGAAACTGACTACATGGATGGATCACATTATGTTCATCCATTCATCTGCTAATGGATATTTAGGTCATTTCTACCTTTTATCCCTCTGCCTACTCTTGACCTGGCTGACTCCTTCTCATCTATCTGGCAGCACCTGCAAACCCCCTTCCTCTGGGAAGCCCTCTCTCACAGGCTGCCTCTCCTCTCTGCCCCATCACTCTTACTTTATCACGCTGGAGGGCTTGCCCCTCAGAGCTGTGATCAAGCTAATTCACATCAGGGACTGGAACAGCTCTGGGTGGGAAGAAAAGGGAGCAGGAAACCTGAGTTTCAGGTCGAGCCTCTACCTGCTATAGACTTGTGTGACCTTGGACGAGTCACTTGTGCTCTGTGATTCCATTTTCCCAACCCCTAAACAGTATCTTAAAGGATCAGGGCAGCTGGGACTGTGAAAAGAACCTAAAATACCTACTAAGGTTGAAAAGCTAAAAAAAGTCAAGAACGTGAGTGCTGATTCTAGCAAAATCCTCAAAACGGTCTTCAAAGTTTCAGAGGCCAAATCCAGGTCCAAGACATCTCAGAATCGCAGCATCCCAGCACAGGGCTGGGCACATGAAGAGCCTCTGGGTCAATGGTGTCTGAACTGAGTTACAGTCCGTCTTTCCTAGCTGAGGGCAGCCTCCTACACCCTGCCTGCCTGCTGCCCTCTCACCCGCCCGGCCACCTCTTTCTGTTCTCCTCTCTACTTCCGGTGTTCCCTGCGGTGGAAAACGGCCACCACAAGGAACCTGAGGTCAGAGAATTCTGGAATCCCCACCGTGGACACAGCCGGAGGAAGTGGACATCCTGCATTCCCCAGAGACACATGTTTTCCAGTGAGCAATGTCCTTCTTCAGACAGGTCAGATGGGACAAGTTCAAGGGTCATTCCCCAGAGAATTTCACCATGAGGATTTTCACAGAACAGCTCAGACAAACTTTCTGTTCTCACCACAGAGGTGGAGGAAGAAATCAGAACTTTTGGATTTCCTCTGCCCTTTCCCCCTACTTGATAAACAAAAAATACCTTTTTATATTCCTGGTAATAAATTTTTCATCTCCCCCTAGTGCAGACCTAAAACCCAAAGCAAAGAAAACAACTTTGTGATGATTCCTGAGGGGGCGAATAATTCTGAAAAGCCATCTTTTTTTCTGGAGTATTTCTGAGAAGTTTTCTTATTTTGCAAAGTCACTAATATTACTCCTTTCTTCTTATGACCTGCAGGCAAGGAGCCTCAGCCCATGAGGACAGAGTTGTATTTTGTTGTGGGTTGGGTTTTTTTGTTTGTTTGTTTGTTTTTGTTTTGTTTTCCATTTTGGAGTGAAAGCTGAAGAATACCAGACGGAAAGTCAGACCTGAAGAGGCCTTCTGCTGACATTCAGAAAATGGGGCCTGAGAGACGTGCATTCAAATTTCACCCACAGATTCCAAATCTTATTGCCTGTTGAGCCGTCTTGGGAAGCCATTCCACTCTCTGTGGGACTGGTACTTTGCCTGGCATGCCGTAAGCTGACTTCCTCACTACCACCACGAAAGAGTCGACTGCCACTCACGGCTGTTGGACAGACCAGAACCACCCAGAGAGTTTCCACAGCTGAAAACTTGACAGAAGCAGACGGCCTCATCTTTCCTCCATGGAGTGGCGGGTGGGTTTGAACTGCTAACTTTTTAGTTAGCAGCTGAATTCCTTATTATGCCACCAGTGCTCCTTGTTCACTAGGTTTAGCTCATTCATTGCTGTCAAGTCTGCAGCCAGGGACCTCTCAAAAATACTGAAGAGCAATGATGTATATAGTTATCCTATCTATTCATTTCTTGATGGGCACTTGGGTTGCTTCCATCTCTTTGCTATTATAAATAATGCAGCAACAAACAAGGGTGTGCATACATCTGTTTGGATGGTGGTTTTGGTTTCTTTAGGGTATATTCCCAGTGGTGAAATTGCTGGGTCAAATTATATTTCAATTTCTAACTTTCTGAGAAAGCACCAGACCACTTTCCATAGTGGTTGCACCATTTTAAACTCCCACCATAAAAAGGAATACTATGCAGCACTGAAAAACAATGAACCAATAAAACATTATAAAACTTGGTGACTCTGCAGGACATTATGCTGCATTAAATGTCTCAGTCACAAAAGGACAAATTCTGCACAGCACCACTGTTATAAAGCAGGTCTGATGTGAAGGTTTAGGAGGAGAATAGGTTAAGAGTGGATAGATAATGAACATTGCACTGGAATAGATGAAAGAAAGAACTGTTTAAAAGCAATATATGCTTAGGCATTATAATGTATGACAACAGCCCCAAATAAGAGGTACGGGGGGGGGGAGGGAAAGGAGGGAGATTATTGTGCATCAGTGAATGGAAATTGAAAAAAAAAGTGACCTAGAAGAGGGGGAAGGGAGAGAGGGAAAGGGAGCAAAAACGTGCTGCAAAGAAAGAAAACATAACTTTTCTACAAACTTCTGTTAAAATCACAATTAAAATAAAAATATTATTAAAAAACTCCACAGCAATGATGTCAGTTTGAAGACGAACCGACCAAGGTGTGCCTCATTCAGGTCATGGTCTTCTCATTCACTTGCTATGCATCGAGAACTGGACAGTGAGCAAGAGAAGAAGAATTGATGCCTTTGAGGTGTGGTGCTGGAGAAGAGCACTGAATATCCTACGGACTGCCAACCCCCCAAATAGATATGTCCTTCTGGTGCAGTCAGAGTGTTCCATGGAGGCAAGGGTGACCAAGCTTTGCCTTTCATCCCTTGGACCTGTAGCTATGTGAGGTGATTCCTTGGAAAGGGACATCATGCTTGGAAAGATGGAGGGTCAGCAAAGGAGAGGAAGACCCCCAATGTGATGGTTGACACAGTGACGTCAATAATCGACTCTCGTGTCTTGGGAATGATGAGAGCAGCACAGATTAGGGCAGGACTCAGAATGGCAGTTCATAGGGTTGCTATGAGCTGCACTAGATTTGATGGCACCTAACAACAATAAACAACAACAATCTCATTTAAGGGAGCTCTGGTGGCCTGGTGGTAAGAAGCTGTGCTGCAATCCCAAAGGCATGTGGTTTAAATGCATCAGCTGCTCTGTGGGAAAAGGATGGACAATCTCTTCCTATGTAGTGTGTGCTGCCTCTGAAAAGCTGCTGGAGGGTCAGCTATGATTCGGTCCCCACACGATTCCATTCCAGCCCAGTGGTAAACAACAACAACAACAACAACAACAATTTCATTCAGTTCTATGATGTATGTGTGCTTTGAGTTCCATTTTAGAGATGAGCACATTGAGGTCAGCAACTCCAAGCCAGCTTTTTCCGACCGTCGAGCCTCTGATCTTAAAACACTGCTCTTCCCTAAATGAAGAGTCCCTCAATGGTGGAGATAGAAACGTAGTTGGGTGTTAAGCAAAATGTAGCAGGTTCGAGTCTGCCCGGAAGTAGAAAGAAACAGCAGCCATTCCAAACACTGCAGAGTACAAGTGTACCCTGACACGCAGAGCTCGCTCAACTGTAAACTGCTGTCTGTGTGCAGTCTCTGCCATCTTCAGGCTGCTAGCTGGGACTGTTCTTCAATTTCCTCTCAGCTTCTACAGGGTATGAATTGAAATGAATTTTCATAATCCGATCTCAGAGGCCCTGCTAGGCCCCTATGGATCTTCTGAAGCATTTTTGGTGGAAATGATGTTTGGTACTGATTTCATGCTGAGGGGAGAAATGGGGACACAGGCCCCACCTCTGTCTCTGAGCTCAGACCAGGACTCCTATTACAGAACACATGTCTCCTCAGCGAACTGACACCCACATCTGGCTCCTCAGAGGAACTCACCGACGCCTCTCTTTTCTCTATTTCTTGCTCTCCGTTATCACGTAATCTCAGAGCTGCCCGGGTACCAGTCTCACTGGGTCCACAGGCTGCACCTCACTGATCCTGGTCTGAGCTCAGAGGCCCAAGCTGGGCATCTCTGGCCTTGATCTGAGCTGAGAAGCACAGGTTGGTTCTCGCTGGGCTCTGGTCTGGGCTGAGAGGCAGCCCTCACTGGGCCCTGGTCTGGGATTCAGGGTCTCTGGAGCTGATGTGAGCAGAGAAGCTAATGCAAGGAAGAAGGGGGGTCCTGGGGGCAGGGAGGAGGGCCCAGTAGAAGACAGCCTTCTCTTGATTGGCTGACAGCCTATCTTTCTGGAATGGGGTCTTTAGGAGGCAGGGCCCCGCTGACATGTTTAAAGTCGTGTCCCTCTCACGCTGCTAGAGGTCTGGGACCCAGAGTATGTGCTCAGGAGTGATGGGGTGATGTGTGTGTGTGTGCACATGTGTGCTGGAGCTGGGCTCATGTCTGGTGGTTTCCTTGGCAACAGGCAGGGGCTGGAGGACCAGGTGGCCTCTCCCTCTGCAGGTTGGGGACAGGCTCCAGCAGGACACAGCCACAGCACGTGGACAGGTTCAGTCCCTCTGCTCCTGGCCTCTTCTGTCTCCTCTGGCAGCCAATGGGGGAGTTTCAGATTCAGCAGTAACTAGAGGGGAAATGATCCCCGGGCTTGAGGACAGATGAGCAAACATTGATGGTTCTCATTCTAGAGGATCCCCTAGGCCTTTCTGTGGAGTCATGAACCATCATGGACCAAGCCCTTAAAGGGCAGCCACCCTTGGCACAGGTCTGAATGCCCTTCTAGCTCCTGTGTTGGTGGGTTGAGTGCAGCAGGCTGCCCCCCTGGAGTCACCCAGTCCCACCTTGCTGTGGGTCCCCAGGGAGTGAGGCGGTTGAGAGTGATGGGAGGACTGGCTGGTCCGTGTGGTCCATTTGGTACCTGCAGCTTAGGTAAGGGGAAGCCCCACGGCTCTCCCTCACATGTCTGTGTCAACATTGTGTCTCTGTGGTCTCTGTGGTTTGAGGGAAGGCCACCAGAGGAGCTGAAAAGGGCTGGAGGTAGGGGTGTGTGTGTGTGTGTGTGTGTGTGTGTGTGTGTGCGTGTGTGTGTAGTTAGGAAGTCAGGGAGAACCTCAGAGGCCAGAGGGGTAATTTTGGAGAAAAATTTTGGGCGGGTCAAGATGTGTGATGATGGGGTCAGGAAGTGAGGCGAAGAGGGGAGGGGAGTCCTGGAGGAAGGAAGGGGATTGTGGGATGGGGAGAGGCATGGGGTAGAAGTCAGAGGAAGAGGAAGATTTAGGGCAATAGGAGACATGGGGTGTCATGGAGAGAGAAGTACTGAGAAGGAGAAAAGATAGACTGTGAGATCATAAGCAATATTGAAGAGGCTGTGGTGCAGCCCGGGCACTGTGAGATTGGGGGTCCCACACAGGGAGCATTGTGGAGGGGAGAGGAGGACTGTGGGGCTGACAGAGACATGGGCAGAGTCCTGGCAGAGAAAGGGGGCTGTAGGATTCAGACAGGTGGGAATGAGAGAGATAAGGAGTGAGTCTTGGAGAAGAGAGGGGGATTGTGGGATTGGCAAAGGAGGATCGTAGGGCTACAGAGATAGAGGGAAGGACCTAACAGCTGTGGGCCTGAGGGAGGTGTGAGGTGCTGGAGGAGTGTGAGAGAAGCCTCAGGTTTATAAGAGACAGAGACAGAGATAGACACAGAGAGAGGGAGAGAGAGCGAGAGAGCGAGAGAGCACGAGAGTGTGTACGCCTGGCCTCGTGGTTATTCACCTGCACCTTCCCCTGTGTCCCCTCCGACATGACCACACCCCTTTCCTAACCTTCATCACTTTTCTGTTCTCTTTCCCAATCAGTCTTCTTCCCTTCAAGCCTGCAAACTCCATGTCCTTCCCATTGACCACTGTCAGCCCAGAGCCATATGCCATGTCCACAGGAGCCCCTAAATACACAGATTATTAGATGAACAAATGATGGGATTCTCTCGGCGGTGACCAGGAAGTGTGCGCATTTTCTACACTCGGATGTTGAGGCCATTTCAGAGGTTGAGTGGGACACAATCTTGCTGACTGTGGCCTGATGCTCATTTTCAGCCCCTTGGTCACTCTTTGGGGAGGACTGGACAGCCCTCTAGCTTGAGCTCAGGAGGCCCAGTCCAGAGAACCTGGGCAGTGACCGGGTGATGCGGCTGAGGGTGGAGGAAGAGGAAGGCCAGGATGGGGGGGGGCGGGGAGAAGAAAACCTGCTCACTGAGGCTAGTGACATGGTACCCAAGACACAACTGGGCCCTGCTGGAGACCACAGCGTGGGCCCCCTTCTTCCTTCCTTGGGGTTGGGCTGATGGGGGGACCCAGGCTGTACCCCTCACCTCAATGATGTAGTCCCTGCCGTCTTTGCTGTGCACCGCTTTGACAGCACAGATGTCCAGGCCCCCAAACATTTCTGAGCAGCTGTCCACCCACAGCTTGTACCTGCAGGGACAGAGAGGGGACAGTGAGTATGGGGAAGGGGTGGGAACGTGGTCAAAAAAGGAAGAGACTGAGGCAGGGAGAGACACAGAGACTCAGGAGAACAGGCAGCAAGGGGGTCACGCATACAGCCAGAGAGACAGAGACAGTGATACACATACACACAGAGAGAGGAAGAGTATACCCAGAGAGCCAGCGAGAGCCAGAGTTAATGACACACATACCCCTAGAGAAATGCAGAGACAGAGACAGTGACACACAGACATGGAGAGATGCAGAGACACATACACCCAGAGAGAAAGAGTGACATACATGCGCCCAGAGAGACAGACAATGAATGACACACATACCCCTAGAGAAATGCAGAGACAGAGACACACAGACATGGAGAGATGCAGAGACACATACACCCAGAGAGAGACAGTGACATACATGCGCCCAGAGAGACAATGAATGACACACCTACAGCCAGAAAGACACAGAGATAGTGACATCCATACCCCCAGAGAGACAGAGACAGTGGCACACATCTCCCCAGAGAGATGGAGACAGTGACACACTGACCCCCAGAGAGAAAGGGACAGAGAGAGACAGACACACAGAAGAAGGAACAGAGGTGGGTACAGGAGTGGGGAGTGAGAGAGAGTGGGAGATTAAAAGGGAGGTGGAGGGAGGGCAGAGACCAGGATCACCCCATAAACGAGGTAAGCTGGAGCCTGCTGGTGCTTACTTACTAAGCTACAGTGAGTTTCACAAAACCCTGTCAGGTTTTGGAAAAGAGGCTTTGATTCTGTAGGAAGGCAGCTGTGGGCTTGGGAGTGAGACCCATGCCAGCCATTCCTGGAAGCAGAAGCGTTGAAGCTTTGATGTGACGGAAACATGTGAAATTTACAGATTAGTACGTAAATACACACAAGCCCACACTAGCCTTGGTTGTGGGGTAATCTGATAGTGGGAAAGACAGAGGCAGAGAACAGAAACAGGATGTGAGGGAGCCAGAAGGGGCCAGAGTAGGGAAGGATGTGGGAGAGGGGACTGAACTGGAGGAGACAAGAGCCCCTTTCACCCCAGGACCCCACTGGTTCCCCAAGAATGGGGGTTACTGCTCTAGCCTATGCAGATCCCTCAC
This sequence comes from Elephantulus edwardii, assembly GCF_000299155.1. Classification (NCBI taxonomy): domain Eukaryota; kingdom Metazoa; phylum Chordata; class Mammalia; order Macroscelidea; family Macroscelididae; genus Elephantulus; species Elephantulus edwardii. Next base: position 943,860 of record NW_006399961.1, on the reverse strand, counting down.
AGCTCCTGCACCCCGTTGGTTCCCTTGGGAATGCTGCTCCAAGGGTTCCAGAAGACCCTCTTGTGCTGCCCTCCCAGCCCTCAGGGTTCAGGCCAGACTGGAGCTGCAGGGGACAAAGGGCACATTCTCCCTGTGGCCTGGAGCCTGGGCTGGGCTGACTCGGGGAGCCTGCCGAATGCCAGGCCCTCCAGAGCCCTGGGGTTTTGTTCCCTCTCCAGCCACTTGGGGGCTGCAGGGCCAGTTTGCTCTGCAGGGGAGAGATCTCAAGGCTAGACTTCAATCTGCAACAAGGGGGTGCTTGTGTTCAGAGGAACCTTCCCAGCTTGCACTTGACATCCCTCCTGGTGCCTGGATTTGAGAGTCACAGGGGACTTTGTGTCAACGTTCTTGCTTCTCTCCCCACTCTCTCGGGTCACAGGGGGCATGCCTGCTCTGAGATCTATTTGTGTCTCTGAGCCTTGAGAGCTGGAATGAGGAGAGGTGAAGGCTTTTCTTTGAGCCATTTTTTCATCGCATCTACCAAAGCTCCCTCTCCAAGGAGAGAAATTGATTCAGTAACTGGGGACATCGGGGTGGGTGTGTCGGAGACAGTGAGATCGGCACAGGACAGAGCAGGGTTTGTACATAGGGTCACTATGAGTTGCAAGCGACTCAACGGCCCATAACATCACCACCACCACCACTAAAGCTCACTGTAGCTCAGAGAGGGTGTGTGGCATGTTCAGGCCACACAGCAAGGCAAGAGGACCCAGATCTTCTGACTGTTAGCCCAGCTCTCACATGCAGCCAAAACCAGAGCTCAGAGTAAGTGAGGTGAGATGGAATGAGATGTGTGATGAGAGATGAGAGAAAGGACGGGAACTGACCAGGAAGGTTTGAACTAATTTTACTGATGAGGAAACTGAGGTTCAGAAAGGTTAAGAAGGGATGGTGCTGGCTTCACACCCAGATTCCGATTCTAGAGTCCAAGCATGCAAACTAAGAGGAAACCTCTTGCCGCTGAGATAACTCTGACTTGTGGTGACCCCATTCATGGCTCAGAGGAGAACTGTCTTCCAGGAGGTTTTCAATGGCTGATTTTTCAGGTGTAGGTTGCCAGTCCTTTTTTCCAAGGAACTTTCGGGTTGACTGAAGCCTTTAACCTTTCAATTAGCAGTGAAGCTTGCTTTGTGGTTGAGATTTTTGATCATTAACCCAAGAAAGCTACCCTTCTTGAATAATGCTGGGTGACCGTCTCCCTTTTGGAGCCTCAGTTTCCTTATCTGTAAAGTGAGAAAGCCTAGATCTTGTTCTGTATGTGAGTTAGGCTCACCAGGAGAATCTCTTTCTCTCACACACACATGCACATTATAACACACACACACACAACACACACAGATTTATGGCTTTGGCCTATGTTAGAATAATCTCTGTAATTTTTTTCCCTTATGGTTGTGGTTTTTATGGTGAAAGAATTCAGGTTAACATTATCAACGGTAAAAGGAGAAAAAGGTAAGTCCATCATGAACCAGGTACAAATTTTAAGATGACTTCTGCCAGCTGAGTCACAGAAGGACATGTTTAACTCTTCTAGCAATGAAGTATGACAATGGATTTGGAGTATTTCCAATCAGGGATGCTCCTTGAGTCTTAAAGCCCAGGGTGTTTAAAGGAAGTAACTCATGTAGGTGTACAGCATACCTATAATTGACTTCAGCTACTCAGATCCCAGAAGGCCTCAAAGCACCACATCTTCTGGCATGGTTCTAATCCCAAATGGTGGGTCCAGGCTTCCTCTAAACTCTGACCAGGCATGCAAACCTTACGTTACCAGATGCAGCTGAAGCCTGTATAGATGTGGCTGGATGTGCCGTTCTGAAGCGCTCTGGCTGAGGCTCGTGGCTGGCAACCACTGTAAGTTTCAAAGGCTTCTCACGTGATTCGGAACTCAGACATACTACCCACTGCCGAAAGCACAAACAACTCTGCCTTGGGCATCCAGAACACCCCTTAGAAGTGTGGGTGTGGGGGGTGGGATTCCGTCTCACATATATCGGACACGGGACTAGGAGCCGACCCCTGGAGAAGGTCATCGTGCTTGGTGAAGTGGAAGGTCAGCAGGAAAGAGGAGGCCCCTCAACAGTGACAAGAGTGGGCTGAGGCACAGTGGAGCTTGGGAGGAGGGGACGAGGGGGCAGGAGGGGGGCAAGAGGGGACAGGAGGTGGCAGGAGGGGACAGGAGGGTCAGGGTTCTGTTGTATTACACACAAGATCACTAGGAGTTGGAACTGAGTAGATGACCCCACTACCAACACCAATAGTCACTCGTATGTGCGGACAGATTTGGGGTATGCTCCCCTTCCTTGAACCTCGAAGGGTCTCTGTACTAAAGGCCAGCTAGTAGAACACACCAGCTTAGGTGAGTTTGTATTCCAAGATACATCAGATTTCTTCTCAAAAGAAGCAGGAAGCCTGGAGCTAGACTAAAAACCAACTGGTTTCCAAGGACTGTTCATAAAGCATCAACTTCCCGGTTAGCTGCCGGCTGCATCCCATAGGGATCCAGGCCCCCAGGGGCAGAGAAGAGTCTTCAAAGATGGAACGGTGTGCAGGAGGCGGCAGAACACTGGGTCTGTGCACCCTCCCGCTCCAATGAAACTCCATGACTTGTCTGTGTACTCTGGAGGCAGGCTTCCGTGTCCACAGGTGAGCCAGGGAGGGTGAGACGTCAGGCTCAGGCTTGTTCGTGGTCCCCAGGCTCTGTACCCTTGTGTGAATGTGGCCATGGAGCTGAGTCCTGGAGCTAAGTTCTGTCTGTGATTTTGTGGAAGGGTAGTGAATCCCAGGCCTGTACAGCCAGCCCCGTTCTACAGCAGAATTCTGCAGAAGTGCTCCATGTGACTGAGATTCAGTAGGCCAGGGGGGCGGTAGGTTGCTGGGGACATTGTGAGCTGGTGGGTACTGGCTAATATTTGATGAGGGCTCGTATTTAGAAAAGGCCTGGGGAAAGAGTCACAGGTGTTCCCTGACTTTCTCCTGGGGGATGAAAGATGTGATCGCACTAGACTGGACGACTCAGGGTGCTAGGTAATGAGCGCAGCCCCTACAAGACCTGCTAATATCAGGGAGTCCCAAGATTGGAACTATATTTGTTACCACAACCCCCAAACCCACGATCGCAGCTGTGAAGACATCCAAAGACGTTTTGTACTGGCGACACCTTGCTACCAAGGAGCTCTTTCTAAAAGTAAGGCTGTCAGCCTCTAGACAAAGAGGTGCCTGATGCAAACTGTGATCTTTTCAACTGCTTCCCATGCATCTGAAAGGTGCACGAGGACAAAGGAAGGCTGACGAAGTGATGCCTTTGAATTGTGGTGTTGGAGAAGAGTATTAGACATCCCATGGACTTCCGAAAGAACAAGCACATCTGTCCTGGAGGAAGTGAAACCAGAGTTGGTCCTTAGAGGCAAAGACGGGGAAACTTGACCTCTCGCACTTTGGGCATGTTGTCGGGAGGGGTCAGTCATTGGAGAAAGCAGTCGTACTGGAAAAGATGGAGGGTCAGCTAAATAGAGGAAGCCCTTCAGGCTGACCAACCGACCGAGTGACTGCAGCAATGCACTGAAGCATGCTGGAGACCGTGATGATGGTGCAGGAGGCGGCGAGGTTCAGACCTGCTGTTCACAGGGCCGCTAGGAGTCAGCGCTGGCTCCAGGCCCCCTAACACCACCACCTGTTACCTGGGGTTGATGGGAAAGAGGAGGCTGTGGTTTCCCCAGCACAGTGACGGCAGGGCCACAGCTGAGATCAGAGTCCAGACAAGGACTGAGCTCCCTCTGCAAACAGAGAATTCTGCCCAGCGCCCCTGGAGGAGATACTGGACGCCCTCTGCAAACACAGATTTCCGCCCAGCCTCCCACCCGAGGGGACGCCCTGTCTGAGCTCTGGTCTTAAAGATTAAAGATTAAAGTTTAAAGATTAAGCTTACCCATGGTTAGGCTGGCAGCATGTTAGTTTTAAGGAAAAATATAGTCTCCGGAGATGGAACCTTTTTGAGGATGATTGGCCTAAACTAAATAAAAACTACTGAGAGACTAAGAAAGGGGCCTTTTTCACAGTGCCATGCTGCGAGAGGACCTCTGCCTTAGCCTTTCCTCTTTTTCTGAACTCATTTCCCCATGTCCCTGTTTTCTTTCTGCGTCCAGTTTGCAAAAGAAGGCCAACCCTTAAGGCACCTGTGCACACCCCTCTCTCATTTTTTTCTCAAATAGCACCCCGACTTGGGTATTATTACCCATCTTTTAGACCTGAAGAGGTACAGGAGGGTTAGTTAACTTAGTCATGGCCACATAGCTGGGCCGTGACAGGGCCACTCACTCGCATTGCTGTTTCTTCAACCAAAGCCCTTGCACTGAAAGTCCACAAGGGCACGGACTATGCCCCTTTTGTTTGCCACGGTGTCTCCTGCTGTTGTCATTGGCTGTCGTTGAGTCAGCTTCAGCTCCTGGTCATCTGATGGACAACCCAACAAAATGCTGCCTGACCCCGTGTCAGCTTCATCCCCATTGTTAGTGCTCAAGTTCATTGTCATGGCCGCCGTGGATTACAAGGGCCTTTGGAGATTCATTTCCCAAGACTATCTGGGATAATTCTCCTCTGAACCGTAAGGTTTTCCACAGCTAATTTTTAGAAGTTGGCTACAGACATTTTCCCTTTTAGTCTCTGTTAGTCTGGAAGCCCTGCCGAGAGCCCCCCACCTAAACGATTCTGTTGTTTGGGACACTGTGTGGCCTAGCTTCCAAAATCACAGCACCACGTACCCCACCATACATTACACACTGACCGAGAGGGACTGAGCAGAGCTTTCTGGTCTCAAAAGCCAGGCTTACAAGCAGAAGTCCTGAGCATACAGCAAAGAATGCGTGTGTGTGTGTGTGTGTGTGTGTGTGTGTGTGTGTGTGTGTGTGTTGGTGATGGACAGTTGAAGGGCAGGTTAATAGATCCTCTTCTCCAGGTGAGAATGACACACAACAGTACATGAAGTGAGAAAGGGGCTCCATCCTGGGACCTCGGGCTACAGGACACCCGAGAGACATTTCTGGAAAATCTCTCTCTCCCTGTTCATACTGGGGTGGAACTCAACTGGGAGAGAAGTGGACGCTCCACTAGCCCGGGGGGCTGGAACATGGAAGTGCCCAGGCATCTGTCAGAGTGTACAAGGCACTGGTGAAGGCCCCCTGCTCTTCCTGGAAGCAGCTGGGCAGGGCTGGGAAGACCGTTGGCCATGGAGACAAGACATCAGAATTACCCGTGGCTCTGCATTGATCCTGGGCAAGTCACCTCCCTTCTCTGAGCTTTCCTCTTCTACATGTAAACTGGAGTAATTTCTAAATAGCCACCTTGCAGGGTTATTGTGGGGAGTACGCCCAGGAGAGGGTCTGTAGACCATGAGGTACTGGACAGAGTGAGGCGGCTCCTTGTTGTGCCCCTCCTCCAGCTCCTACCAAGGACAGTGCCTGTCCCAATGTCACCTTTGTCTCTTACCTTTCTGTCATGGCCACCTGTTCCAACATAGCAGAGCCTGTATTGGCCTTCCAGTTCCCAGAGATCGAGGTTCTCCTGTATCAGAACAGAGAACACAGCCAAGGACATTAGAGATGACTGCTATGGATCTGCTTTTGTGTTTTGCTCTGGCTGCTAGGAGGCTCAATTCAAATGTCTGGCTGACTGTTCTAACATACACTCTTAGGATTGTTCCCGGTCCTCAGCTTTCTTTTTCTGATTTTCTTCTTCTTCTTGACTATCTTGTCAACTCAATTTATCACCTACATATTTTTCTAAGTCACCTTTACATTTTAAAATGAAATTGAAACATGTCTCTACCATCAAAGGAAACTCCCCCAAATTTTACCTCCTGGCCTTAAGAAGGAGAACTAGGGCAGGGTAGGCCAAGGTGATTCTCAACACGGAGGAGAAATGATCCATGAAGAGAAGCAATTATTAGCCCACAGTGAGGAGCTGGGAGGCCTTCTGGCCTCTGCCTGCCTCACTGCCCTTCTTGTTCCCTTGCCCTTTCAGCAACAGCTGACCTCCTTTCTCTCTCCCCAAACCCACAGCTCTTTCCTCTCTCATGGCCTCCACACACTTCCCTCCCTTTGCCTGGTATAGTTTCCATCTTTATCTTTGCTTCTTGTGTCCTGCTCATTGTTGAGCTATTATGTGACACGTGGCCTCCTCGTTGCTTAACTTCCACAACCTCCACTACTCCCTGTGCTAACGCGTAGTAATGCTCATCACACATGTGTATCACACTGTCTTCTCCAGGGGAGTAGAAGACACCAGGACAGAGGACTTGTACCTCCAATGCCTAGGTACTAAGTCCACAGCAAAAATGGTGTGAGGAGCTGTGTATCTGGGGTAAGATCCACACAGGCTGAAGTGGGGTGGTCCAGACCGACAATGGGTGAACCGTGTGATAGTGGATGGAAGTTGGAGCCATCAGTATGAACTTGCATGAAGGTTGGAGCCATCAGTATGAACTTGCATGAAGGTTGGAGACGTCAGTATGAACTTGCATGAAGGTTGGAGA
>NW_006399961.1:929834-937067 GCF_000299155.1 Elephantulus edwardii | reverse complement strand
TCAGTATGAACTTGCATAACGTTTAATGCAGACAGGTTGTCGTTGTTGTTAGCTGCTGTGGAGCTGGTCTGTGACTCAGGACAACTCCATCCAGGAACCACAGGATTAGACTGTTGTGATCCATAGACTTTCCATTGACTGAGGTTTTTGTCAGTAGAATGCTAGTCTTTTCTTCCTCATCAGTCTTAGAAGAGAACTCTCACTGAAGCCTGTTCAGCATCATAGGAATATACAAACCTCCACTAACAGCCTCACCAGGACCCACAACCAGATGGACTGACACAGTGACGGCAGCAGTGGGCTCAGGTACGTCAGAGCTTGTGAGGCTGGCGCAGGATAGGACAGGGTTCAGATCTGTGACTCACAGGGCTGCTACGAGTCATCCTCAACAGCACATAACAACAACAACAACCACGTGAGACGAAGTTTCACCGTCCTTGCCTCTAAGGAGCACCCTGGTTGCACTTTTTCCAAGACAGACTTATTTGTTCTTTTGATAGCCCATGATATACTCAATACCCTTTACTAACACTGCAATTCAAAGGCATAAATTCTTTGGTCTTTGTTTTCATTGTCCAACTTTCAGATGCATAAGAAATAATTGAAAAGAACATGGGTCGGATCACATGCGCCTTAGTCTTTAAACAGATATCCTTGCTCTTTAGAACTTGGGAGAGATCCTTTACAGTAGACTTTCTCAAAGCCACCCATCTTTTGATTTTTTGACGACTGCTATCTTGGGTGTTGATTGTGGATCCAAGTAAAATGAAATTGTTGCCAACGTCCATTTTTTCACCATCTGTGATGATGTTGCCTGTTGCTCCAGTGGCTGAGAAGTTCTGTTTTCTTGATGTTGAGATGTAATCCATATTGAAGACTATAGTCTTTGATTTTCTGTAGTCAACACTTCAAGTCGTCATCATTTTAGCAATGTTGTGTCACCCGTCTAAGGCAGGTTGTTGACAAGTCTTTCTACAATACTTTGGGCGTATTATTGGGAGGATTCATTCTTTAAAAAAATGACATCCTGTTGGGAAAGGGAGAGGGTCAAGGAAAGAGAGGGCACTCCTCACCAAGATGGATCGTCACAGTGGCTTCAACAACGGGCTGGAGTACGCCTGAGGTGGCGAGGGTGGGGCAGGATAGGGAAGACTTTCAATCCGTTGTTCATCAGTCACATGAGTCCTAGTTGACTCGATGGCACCCAACAACAACCAGTAACAGTTACACTTGTGGTGGCAGCATTGGAGGTGCACTGACTGGAATTGAACCCAGGTCTCCTACATGGAAGGTGAGTGTGCTACCACTGAACTATCATCCCAATATAGACATGTGGCTATTGTGTGTTTCCATGTTGATGTTTGATAGCTACCTTATGCAATAGAGTAGAACTGCCCAACAGGTCTTCCTAGACTATAATCTTGACTGGAGCAGCTTGCCAGGCCATTCGGCTGCTGTTGAAACAGTGGATAGGTCTGAGCCACCAGCTTTTAGGTAATTAGCTGAGTGCTTAACCATTATACCACCAGGACTCCTTACTATAACTATTGGATATACATTGAAATAATTCTAGTCATGAGTGTGTATACATGGGCTTCGGATACATGCATTTATTTCCAAGCTCTGTCTCCTAAAAGGACTCAGGAACACTGACACCTCAGTAGCTCTCAGGCTGGGTAGAAGTGGGTCAAAAGGGAAGTTGAATGGTTGAGGCAGGGAGGACATTCTGCCCTGAGGACTGGTGCTGAGGGCTGACATGAACCTCTTCCCTAGGATCTGGGCCAGCCCAGGGTCCAGGAAATGCCATAACTAATGATAAATTGGAGCTGTCAGGCCAGAGAGGCTCAGCAGAGAGAATGCAGCAATGAGGTAATCCTCAAGAAGAGAAAGTGGGGCAAGGTGTTGTCAATGTCAAGTGGAAACTCGAGCAGTGAGGAGGGGAGGGAAATGGTATAATCAAAGACCGATGGTGGGGCAGGAAGAATGCATAAAGACTGCCGTGATTCAGAGGGGGAAGTGGGAGGATGTAGTATCATCCCAAGGGCATCTGAGCTGTGACAGGTCTGGCTGAGCTCGTGAGCAGAAGAGGGAGATTGCCAAAATTCTATCAGAGCAGCGCAGAGGATTCCTTCAGACCTAGCTCTGCTCTTGTCCTTATCATAGTTTCTTGTAGGCCAATTCCTGCATCTCCACTAGTTGCCTATTTAACTAAAGAGTTGAGTGGTTGAAACAGAGGCCTTCTGGCTTCCAAAGCCTAAAATAGTCACCTGGCCTTTCATAGAAAAAACGTCCCTGCCTTGGTCTTAAACTCAGAAGCTCAAACTCATTGCTGTTGGGTCAAGACTGACTCACAGTTTGATCCTCCATTGAATTTCCGGGGCTCTGAATCACATGAAAGGAGATTACCCATCTCTCTCCTGCTGAGCTGTAGGTAGATTTGAACAACGAAAGAGATGCTACTTTGGTATAGCAGCACAATTCCTTATGGATGACACCACCAAACTGCCCTGGAGCGGCTATGTTGTTGTCCTGTGCCGCCAAGTAGCTTGAGACCCATAGCGAGCCCATGTACAATAGCTCTGAACCCTGCCCTACCTTGAGCCAATTTCACTGTCTCCAACACACCTACCCCCATTACCCCAGTCACTGAGTCAATCCGTCTCATTCAGAGTCTTCTTCTCTTGCACTGTCCTTCCATTGTTCCAAGTATGATGTCCTTCTCCAAAGATTGGTCCCTGCTGGCCATGTAGCCAAAGAATGTGAGATGCAGCTTCAAAATCCTTACCTCCAAGGAGCAGCTCAGTTTCACCCTCTCAGGACAGACTTGTTTATTCTCGCAGCAGTCCACAGTTTGTTCAGTAATCGTCTCTAACACTACAACTCAAAGGCATCAATTATTCTTCTATCATTCTTTTTTTTATTTTATTATTTTTGTGTGAGTGTACTGTCAAATCAGATCTGACTGGTACAGGAGGAGATTGTCCCTCCTTCCCCGGCAGAGCATCTGGTGGATTCAAACCGTGCGACTCTGGGATTGTAGTTGCAGGTCCTTGCCACTAGGCCACCAGAGCTCCCCTTTCTTCTATCATTCTTAAATCTTTGTCCAGCTCTCTGATGCATAGGAAGTAATTGCAAAGACCATGGCTAGGATCAGGTGCACCTTAGTCTCTAGACTGACATCGTTGCTCTTCAGCACCCTGGAGAGGTTCTATAGATGTTCTCAGTGCAATTAGTCTTCTGATTTCCTGACTGTTGGTGCCAAGAGTGTTGCTTGTGGAATCAAGCAACCTGAAATTGTTCACAATTTCAATCTCTTCTCTGTTCATCATGATGCTGTCAGTTGGCCCAGGGGTGAGAATTTTGTTTTCTTAATGTTGAACTTTAATCCATATTGAAGCCTGCAGTCCTGGACGTTTTACAGCAAACGCCTCGGGTCCTCCTCAGTTTCAGCAAGCAGGATTGTGACATCAGCCTAATGCAGGTGGTTGAGTCTCCCTCCAATCCTGATGCCACAGTCTTCCTCATAGAGTCCAGACTCCTGGATGATCTATTCGCCATATTGATTGCAGATTGAAAAGGTATGGAGATAGGATGCATCCTTGGAGTACACCTTTCCTGGTTTTGAACCATGCAGCGTTTCCTTGCTCTGTTCTGACAACTGCTTCCTGGTCCAAGTATAGGTTTCACATGAGCATAATTAAGTGCTCTAGGATTGCCATGCTTCTCAATGTTAGCCACAATTTGCTGTGATCCACACAGTCAAATGCCTTTGCATAGTCAATGAAACACAGATTGACATTCCTCTGATGTTCTGCTTTCAGCTAAGACCCATCTCACATCGGGTATAATGTCCCTAGTGCCACGGGCTCTTTTAAATCCAGCCTGCACGGCTGCCAGTTCTCTGCTAATGTTGGTCCTGTTTTGGGATACTCTTCAGCAGGATCTTGCTTATGTGTGATATTAATGATACCGTTTGATAATTTCTACTTTCTGTTGGATAACTTTTTTTGGAAATGGGAATAAATATGGATCTCTTGATCCTCAGATATGAGGCTGGAGACAGAATGATAGAATTCTGTGCAATCAATGATTCATTCATTGCAAGTACCTTTTATAAGAAACTCAGATAGTGACTATACACATGGATTTCACTTGATGGCCTACACAGGAATCAGACAGATTACATCTGTGGCAAAAGATCACTGGGAAAGCTCTATATCAGTGGTGAAAACTAGGCCAGGTGCTGATTGTGGAACAGACCAGCAACTACTCACATTCAAGTTCAAACTGAAGCTAAAAAAAGAAAAAAGCGACTATAGACAGAAACAAATGAGCATGTTGTTGATGTTAGGTGATTTTGAGTCAATTGTGATTCATAACAACCCATGAGCAATGGGTCTGAGCCTTGCCCTATCCTGTGCCATCCTCATCTCTGAAATATTTGAGCACATTGTCACAGTCTCTGTGTCAATTCATCTTGTCTTCCTCTCTTTTGTTGACTCTCTGCTTCTCTAAACATGATGTCCTTCTCCAAGGAGTGGCCCCTCCAAAATGTTGTTGTTATGTGCTATCAAACTGCCTGCGACCCATAGCGACCCTATGTATAACAGCTGTGAGCTCTGCTATATCCTTAGCCAACCCTATTGTCTCTGGCAAAACCTAACCCCACTACCCGAATCATTAGGTCAATCCATCTCATCCTGGGTCTTCCTCTCCTCACTGTCCCTCCACCCTCCCAAGCATGATGTCCCTCACCATGGACTGATCCCTCCTTGCAACATGTCCAAAGTTTGTCAAATGAAGCTTCAGAATCCTTGCATCCTTGCATCCATGGAGCAGCCTGGCTTCGCCTTCTCCAGGTTAAACCTGTTTGTTCTTCTAACATTTGATTGTATATTTAATACTCTTCTCCAGCACCACAGTTCAAAGGCATCAATTCTCCTTCTATCATCCGAGTCATTCTCTAGCTCCCGGATAGATAGCAAGTAATTGCAAAGAATCAGGTGCACCTTAGTCTCCAGACTGACATCATTGTTCTTCAGTACTTCAGTACAGATCCCTGACAGCAGATTTTCCCAGTGTAATTCTTCTTTTGGTTTTCTGGTTGCTGGTGCCAAGAGTGTTGACTGTGGAGTCAAACATGCTGAAGTTGTAAACAATCTTAATCTCTTCACAATCTATCATGAGGCAGCCAATCAGCCCAGTGGTGAGAATCTTAGTCTTCTTGATGTTAAGCTTCAATTCATATTGAAGGCTGCAGTCATTGAACTTCAGCAGCAAGTGCTTCAAGTCCTCCTCAGTTTCAGCATGCAGGGTTGTGCCATCTGCATAACAGATAGTTAAGTCTTCCTCCAATCCTGATGCCACATTTCTCCTCATAGACCCCAACCTCCCAGATGTTCTGCATATAGCTTGAAAAGATACGAAGATAGGACACATCCCTGGTGTGCACCCTGCCTGATTTTGAACCATGCAGTGTTTCCTTGCTCTGTTCTGATGACTGCCTCCTGGTCCAAGAATAGGTTTCACATAAGCACAATTAAATGTTCTAGGATTCCTATTCTCAGAGTTAGTCACAGTTTGTTGTGAGTCAGAGATTCAAATTGCCTTTGTGTAATCAATGAAATGCAGATAGAGACCTTCCTCTGGTACTCTCTGCTTTCAGCCAATATCCATCTAATATTAGCTTTAATATCCTTAGTACCATGGCCTCTTCTAAACGCAGCCTGCACATCTGGAAGTTGTCTGTTGATGTGCTGTTCCAGTAGTTTTGGGTAATTTTCAGCAGTTTCTTGCTTGCATATGATATTAATGATATTGTTCTAAAATACATCCCCAGAATATAGGAGACGAAGCTTCACCATTCTTGCCTCTAAGATGCACCCTAGCTGCACTTTCTCCAAGATAAATTTGTTTACTCTCTTGGCGGTCCACAGGCTATTCTATACTCTTCTCCAACACCACAACTCAAAGGCATCAATTACGTGTCTGTCATTCTTAATCATTGTCCAATTTTCAAATGCCTAACAAGTAATCATTGACCCCTTAGTAAAGCTCATGGCTATGCTCAATAAAACTTTATTTACAGAAACCAGCTGTGTCTGGACGTGGCCTGTGAGTTATCTGGTGGCACTCAGGTCCTCCTCAGTTTCAGCAAGCAGAATTATGACATCAGCCTAATGCAGGTGGTTGAGTCTTCCTCATAGAGTCCAGACTCCTGGATGATCTATTCGCCATATTGATTGCAGATTGAAAAGGTATGGAGATAGGATGCATCCTTGGAGTACACCTTTCCTGGTTTTGACCCATGCAGCGTTTCCTTGCTCTGTTCTGACAACTTGACCTAGAGTGCAAGTTACACAATGCAGAGCCACACAGAGACTTCCACTTGTCCAGCCAGCTGCTGCCATCCTCAAATATGGGGCCAAGCACACAGCTAGTGCTTCATCAGTGCTGGGGGACCCGCACACAGCTAGTACTTCATCAATGCTGGGGGACCCGCGCACAGCTAGTGCTTCATCAATGCTGGGGGACCCGACAATGGTCTGCGATCATTAAGATCTTATCAGTTCACCTGGAACAAGCAACCACATGCCAAAATCAGAGCCAAGGAAAGCCTGCAGCAGATAGAACTTCTCTGAAGACTCAGAGCTCCCATCTATTCAAGAACTCTCTCCCCCAATCCTTGTGACCATTCCTTGAATGCAAATCATCCTTTGCCTGAACTTTCTCTAAAGTGAATATATGGTGGTGAGGTTTGTCCCCCCCTCCCACCCCACCCCGACTGGCATACTTTCTCTTTTCCTTCAATCAGAACCTTCTGTTTCCATTGAAGAATGACCTCAGTGTATTGCAAACGCCATCTTGGTGAGATTGTTCCCACTGGCTCTATTATAAAGCATGTGACCAACTCTGGACCAATCAGTGCTGCTACTAGGAGCTGAGCCTTCAGTTAAACACTGAAGAAGAAGGCAGCTTCTCACTTCCCAAGGATGGTGCTAACAAGTCTCTATTACACTTGACTACCCAAGATCCCTGGGGGCTGCCTTGGAACCTCATCTTTCGGAGATTGCTAATTTAGTTCATTTACTCAAGACTAGTTCACTTGGCTCAACAATCAACCCTCTTGGTCTCAGCAGCCAGGAAATCAAAAGATGAACTGCATAGGGAAAGTTTGCTGTCAGGGACCTCTCTAGAGTAGTGAAGAGCAACGATGTCAGTTTGGAGACTAAG
>NW_006399961.1:919176-929309 GCF_000299155.1 Elephantulus edwardii | reverse complement strand
ACACACACACACACACACACACACACACACACCCCTTAAATTAATATCTGGTTTTGGTTGTTTGCAGCCAGAGGAACTTGAAGCCAATTCCTACATGCTCTCATTGGTTCTGAGGAAATCCCTGTGCAGCCATTGGCTCAAAGCAAACATTTTGCAAATACAGGAGAGACTATGCCTCTTCTCAGAAGAGAAGATGCTCGAAGCCCCCTGGATAGGGCATTGAAGACCACCCTTGGTTTATCTCTCAACTTCACTTCCAGTCTTATCTCCGTTACATGTTGTTATTGTTGGTATGTGCCCCCAATTTGCCTATAACTCACAGGGACCCTATGAACAACGGCTCTGAATCTTGCCCTATCCTGAGTCAACCTCACCATTTCCAGCATACTAGACCCAATTGCTACAGTCTCAACAGATCTCATCCAGGGTCTTCCTCTCTTGTACCGACTCTCTACCTTTCCCAGCATGATGTCTTTTCCCAAAGCCTAGTCCCTCTTGACAATATGCCCCAAACATGTGAGACAGAGTTTCACCATCCTTGCCTCCAAGTAATACCCTGGTTTCACTCTCTTGGTAGCTCATGGGATCTTCAAGAGACTGTTCCAAGCTCCATACCATATACCTCCTATATACTTGCACTTTCCCCAACATGATAAACACATTTCTTCCTCTGAGGAAATAGCCTTTGGAGAAGGACAAAGAGTCTTCTCTTGACTTAACTTGTAATAGTACATTAGCTCTCATCAGTACTGATCAAACTCAAGGCAGAAAAGTAGACAGAAGGGGGAAATCATGGTCCTGGCGCAGAGCAGGACAGGAGCGGATTGGGCATCCGTTTCCAATCCCCCTCTTCCCACACTCCTTCCTCCCAGCTCCCCAGCCCTGCACCTGGCACTCACATGTAAGCCTTGTAGTTGGAGCCAATCTTCTGGATGCGGATGTCATACTTGGAGTCGATGAAGGCCTCGGTGGTGGCATAGGTTTTGGCCATGGCTATCACGCTGGTGATGTCCTGATAGTCGTGCTGGTTTTCCACTTTGATCTGTGGGAGAGGATGAGGGGGGAATTATCACAGTATTCACAAACACCTACCACTGAGCTTCACAGGTACAGACAGGTGGGACAAGAGCAGCTAGCCAGCTAAGCAGGCCCAGGAAGCAACTCATCCCAGTCCACACCTGTACCAAGTACAGAAGGGCAAGTGAGCAATCCCACTTGGGGTCATCAGGAAGCTTTAGAGAAGTGAGGTCTGAATGGTGTCTGGAAGCATAAATAGGGTTTTCAGATGGACTAAGGAGGGGGGCAGTCAGTCGAGAGGAGCGAGGGTGTGAAAAGACATCGCTAGTGCAGGGAGAAGGTGAATTACTTCACACAGGCTGAGTGGACAGGAAGGTGGGTCAGCAGATCATGGAAGGTCTCAGAGGCTGTGATAAGAACCTGAAACATTAGCCAGAAGTCTGGAAAACCACTGATGGGAGAAAGGGGATTTTAAATGAGAAAGAGGTCTGACTTGTTCAGAAAAATCACTCCAGCAGTTGTTTAGAGGACTGAATGGTGAGGAACTGTAAGGGAGGCAGATTTGAATGAGCATTACGTACGTGCGTGAGGTGTGTGTGTATGTGTATGGGGAACTTGTGGGAACGTGCATGTGTGGGGTGTGTGTGTGCATGGGGTGTGCGTGTATGATTAATATAATCCGTGGTATGTTTGCATGGGGGTGACATGTACTGTATTATGTTTGTGGCATGTTTTCATGTTCATTTGGTATGCGTGGTGTATGTGTGTTGTTGTGGTTGTACACCATCAGGTCAGCACTAATTCACAGTTAAGCCTCCAATGAGTTTTCAGAGGCAGTAAATCACATGAGAGGAGGCTGCCCATCTTTCTCTTCCAGAGAAGCATGTGGATTAGAACTGTGTGCTTTTGGATTGGCAGCCCAACTCCTTACCACTAAGCCACCAGGGCTTCTTGGTGTATGTTTAGGTAGTGCTTTTTGTGGCTACATACTGTTTGTGTTAGTAACTAAGCATGGTGTCTAGTATGTAATGTGTATTTGTGTGTGTGTGTGTGCATGCAGTGTGTGGTGTAAATGTGTGTGATATATGTAGATGTGTGTGTATGTGAACAAGGTATGTGTGCTGTGCTCTAATTATGCGGTGTATATGTGTGTGTGCACACTGTGGGTGTATGAGCGTGTCTGTGCCCGAGCATACGCTGGACAAGGCTAGCCATCCTTAGCCAAAGCCCTCAGGCAGAAGCACACACTGTTTATTGGGTGGAGGCCGGGAACATGGGGTTGTGTCCTTGGGTCAGGGAGTGGTCCCAGGAGAGCGTCTGAGGCCAAGTGCAGGGTGAAGGCCAAAGTTCTATGACAAACCACCTCAGACATAATAGAGTCTGACTCCGTGGCCGTGCACATTAGGGCAGGCTGACCCTCCTGCTTCTTGTGGGGCCCTGCTTGTCCACTTCCTCTCCTGTCACCCTCATCCAGGCAGCAGAGATGTTCTGATACTAGGGGAGGGCAGGCACAGCTCAGCTCCTCTCTGAAGGGGCTGGTTCTGGGCTGCTGGCTCTGCCAATGTGGAAAGGTGGGGCTGGTGCTGATCCCTTTGCTATACCTTCTCCTAGCTCTTCCCACCAGCCCATCAAGGCTCAGTGTGTCACCACAATAATGCCCACCCTGTGTGAATTTAACCTGGTGACTTAAGTATGTCAGAGATGATGACGATGACACAGGATAGGACAGGGTTCAGACCTATTCGTAGTGTTGCCATGAATTGTACTTGGTTTGACAGAACTTAACATGTCAACCAGAGTCTAAGATTCACCTCATTCAGATGTCATGGTCTTTGCATTTACTTGTTAAGCATCAGAGAGCTGGATAATGACTAAGGATGATAGAAGAATTAATTTATGGCTTTGAGTTGTGGTGCTAGAGACAACTATTAACCAACAGGTCTTTCCTGGAGAGGGTGAAACCAAGTTGTTCTCTGGAGGTAAGGATTTTAGAGCTCTGTCTCACATATTTTGGGCATGTTGCCTGGAAGGACCTGTTCTTGGAGAAGGACATCATGCTCGGAAGGGTGGAGGGATAGCCCAGGAGAGGAACACCCTGGATCAGATGACTTGACACAGTGACTGAGCAAAAGGGACATGTGTGTTGGAGACAGTGAGATTGGCTCAGGACAGGTTTCAAAACTATTGTACATTGGGTCACTATGAGTCACAGGGGGCTCAACGGTACAGAACACCACCACATAAATTTGCATTACCAAAATTCACACTCCCACAGATTTCAAAATTGGCTTGTGATTCAGACAGAGTAGACATTATTGCACCACTGCAGTGGATGTGGAAACAGATTTCTTGACTTGGCTATGATCATAGTGCAGCAAAGCACAGAGTAAGAAGGAACTCAGGATTCTAAAGACTTATCAGCTGCTTGTTACAGCCTTCTGATAGTGTGTGTGAGGGCTTGCCTGCCAACCACCCTGTGGGGCCTGCAAATGATGATGGGGAGAAAGGGGCCCATGAAACAAGGGGCCCACCTTCTCTTCCTCAGCCATAACACTGAGCCCTGTTTTGTAAAAAACATAAAAGTAACAAGAGAGTTTCCTACTTTCTAAACCCATCTACTCTTCCACTTCTATCTTATGTCTCCAGTAGCGACAACATGTTTCCTCCTGTCCAAGATGTGACTTAGGGTTTCAAAGCTCGCACCTGAGTAGAGGGTCAGAGCAGGAGAGGAAGTCCCTGGATGAGATGGATTGATGCAGTGACTGTGGTAATGGGGGCAGGTGAGAATGGCTCAGGTTAGGGCAGGGTCCAGAGCTATTGTGCATAAGGTCACTATGAATCGTAGTTGACTTGAAGGCACATAACAACATAATAAAAACAACATCAATTCTCCAGGTGACTTGAGCATCTTTAGTTTTTGATTCACTGGCCTGTCAATCCAAGAGGAACAGAAGCTGGGTTCATCTCCCATTCTAGTGCTGAGCTTAAGAGCCAGCGCTGGTAAGTCTTTTCGTTAAATCGGAAGACTTCAAATGTTCCAACTCAACATTGATCTGCTGTGGACCTGAGCAAGCTGCTTCCAACTTATAGACCCATTTAAAAAAAAAAATGGAGCAACATTATAAATTTTCTAAAGTTGTGAGAATTTGAAAAACATCATCACTGACCATCCGACAGTTTGTTGTATTATAACGACCTGCCTGTTGCTGTTTCGTGGGAAGCTATGGCACGGAATATCCGTGGACTGACGAAAGAACAAACGAGTCTGTGTTGGAAGAAGTACAGCCAGGTGCTCCTTAGAGGCAAGGATGATGAACTTTGTCTTACATCCTTTGGACATGTGACCAGGAGGGGCCAGTTCTTGGGAAAGAACATCCTGCTGGGAAAGGTGGAGGGCCAGAATAGGAGAGGAAGACTCCCAACACGATGGGCTGATGCAGCGACTGTAACAATGGGTGGGATAGGGTAAGGGTCAGATCTGTTATTCATAGATTGTTATGAATTGTAGTCAACTTGATGGCACACAAGAACAACAACAACGACAAGGTGCAAGTGGATAGAGAGTTGTACTGCTAACCCAAAGGTGGGGGGTTCAGATCCCCCAGTTTTTCTGCAGATAAAAGATGAGCAATTTCTTCCCATGCAATTTACAGCTTCTGAAAACTCACCGGAGGGTCAGCTGTGAGTTGGTTCTGTCTTGCAGGCAAAGAGCTTGAGTTTTTGAGAAACCTCTGTTCTCTGCGGCTCTGATGGTAGGAGTCTTCCAAATTCCATCCTTTTCTTTTTCTTTAATAATAAGACTCCTAAGATTTAGTGAGCACTTACTTGATCCCTCAGTCAAAGACTTTCCCCTACCCTTAAGTCTCCCTTACCACTAAATGTTCAAGTTCTGGCCAATACAACAGGCGTGGATGTCATATGAACAACTTCTGAGCAGCGTCCTCAAAAAGAAAGAGTATCTTCCCTTTCCCTGCTTTCTGCTGGCTGGGATGTGGGCGTGATGGCATGAGCTAGGGCAGCCGACTTGGGCCTCAGCTAGATGTGGTATGTTGAGGGTCCTCAAAGTGATAAAATCTGATTTCACACGACTGGGCTCCACCCTGGATCCACCTGCATCTGTTTCCTCATTAGATTGTAAGCATTAAAAGCAGAAAATTAGCTGTGTCCACAGATGTCACACCTATGCCTGGCACATGGTAGATGCTTTGGTGTGGCTTGCAAGACTAGATAGGAGAAGATTGGATAGAAGGCCTAATGGTGATGGAGGAGGAGCCTTGATGGTCATGTGGTCAAAGGATTTTGCGTCTAAGCAAAACATTGGCAGTTCAAATTCATCAGTGACTTTGTAGAAGAAAGAGGAGGCAATGTGATTCCATAATGATTTACAGCCTTGGAAACCCGATGGGACAGCTCAACCCTGTTCCTCTCTCTCTAGCCCATCACGTGATGGCAGTGCGTTGGTTGGCAGGAAACAGCAAGTACAGAGACCCTAACCCAGCAGAATGCCAGAATCTGTGTATTCCAGAAAGAGGGAGGGAGGGGCTGGTTGGCTGGTAACTTGGGAGGGAGCAGGGGCTGGAAGGAAAAATGAGGGAACTTGATGGAGAGCAAAGCAAATGTGTGGGATTTCTTTTTTTAAAAGTTGTCTTTTAGAAGGTGAAATTTTGTGATAAAGGCTTGGAACTGTGTTCTATATATGGAAGAGCTTACAGCCTCGACTATAGATCCTTGATGAAGTGGGGTCCTGGAGAAGAGGTGAGGTGGTCTGGAGTGGGGAGGAGCAGCTGGAGGGGCTGCTGGGCAGGTCCTTGGGTCAGAAAGGGCAGGCGGGGTGAGGGAACCTGTAGGTTCCCAGCCAGCGAGGATGGGGCAATGGCTGCAGGCCGCACAAAGAGTCTTGGCTCTCTGCTTTATTTACTGGTTGGAAACCCCTCCAAGGGTTCGCAAAGAGGCTGAAAACAGGAAGTTCCAAATGAGCTGTGACTCAAGATTATCCATGTGCTGCCCTGGGGCGCTCTGAGGGGGCCCTTGGACTCCCTGACCCCACAGGCTTGTTGCCTCATTCCCCTCCTGTCGCCCACTCCCTCCTGTCCCTCTCCTCCTCACTTTCTCTCCCTCTCCTGTCTTCCTTCTCTTCCACACTCCTTTGTCTTGACTCATATCCTTTCCTTCTTACTTTTAATGCTACCCTTTTCTCTTCTCCATTTTTCCGTTGTAGCTCTTTTCTTCCCTGGCTCTTCTCCATTCTCTCCCACTAACCTTTTGCCATCTTCTGTCTTCCTCGACTCTTCTGAGGTCCTGACCTCCCCAGGCTTCCTTCTCTGTTCCTCCTGCTTTCTTTGTCTTTCAGAATCTCCATTCAAAGTCTCCTCTCTGGGCCACCTGACCTCCCTTCTGTGTGCACACCATGTGTCTGGGCACATGTGTATCCATGAGCACGTGTGCTCACGCTGGCAGTGGGGGAAAGGTGGGAACAGAGAAAGGAGCAGGGAAACTGGACGGAGGTCAGCCAGATGACAATTCAGAATCTCCTAAATGGAGATTCTCAGAACTCGCCTATTCCTCATTCCCACCTGGGATGAGAAGGTCATCTTCCATGCACTTGGTAGGCTCTCTACTATTTTCTTGAGCATCTCCCATGACCAGAGCCCCCTGGAACTTCATCTTTACAGAAACTCTCACTTGTTCTACTGTGTATGGTGGACGTATATGTGTATGTGAAAAGGCTCAAATGGACCCAATTATTTGGGCTTCAGGGGAAGTCTCAGCTATCTGTCAACCCCTTGGAAAGAACTGCCAGGAATTCCCAAATCCTGCTCTTCTTCAACTTTCCCAATACGAATTGGTTCTATCCTCTTTCCTAAGGGGACATGCTCTTATTTGACAATCTCTCAAGCGATGTGGTGGTCCAAGGCAGAATGAGGCATCACTTCCCACATAGGATTTCAGCAGTGCAGAGAAGACTCTCACCTTCCTCTATGTGGACTACGCATATTCTAGTAGACTCTTGCCTTTGTAGTTCCTGTACTTTGCCTACTTGACTTATATTCTCACTCTTTTCCTTTTCGCTCCAGCATCACAGTCTCAGAGGTTGCTCATACATACACTCGGGCACTCGCCATCTACGTTATCTGGCTTTATTTATTTTTTTTGTGATGCATTTATACCACCTGTATGTTAGCCTTTTATATCTATCTATCTATCTATCTATCTATCTATCTATCTATCTATCTATCTATCATTTCTCTCTTTTCTCTCACATATCTTCTATTATCTCTCATCTTCTATTATCATCTTATCTATCTTCTTCTTGTTCTTCACCATTATTATTATTATTATTATCTATCTATCCATATTTCTCTTCCTCCCTCCCTTCTTTCTGTCTGTCTCTCTCTCTCTTTCATGATTGTTCTTCCCTGTCACTTTCCTAGAATGTAAGCTCTACAAGACTGTTTCTATTTTCAGAGCCTAGCTTAAGGAGTTGCCCTGCCAAACCAAAGTCGTGCAATTAAAATCCATCAGTTTCTCTGTGGGAGAAAGATGGGTAATTCTCCATGCCCATGTGATTTATTGCCTCTGAAAATCTATTAGAGGGTCAGCTATGAGTCAGTTCTGACTCGATGTTACACAACAACAACAACAACAACAACAACAACAAGAATAACAACATTGGGAAATGACAGGTGCTCAATTTGTGTGATGATTGAATATATTTACCTAAGTACTTGCAGCTATATATTGTGTGCCTATTATATCCAGATCACAACAGAGTATTTGCAGCTATGTATTGTGTGCCTATTATGTCCAGATCATTGCGAATTGCTTCTTGTGGAGTACTTGAGGCTGAAGGTGCATCAGGGAATAACAGTGTTATTGTCCTTAACCAAATGGAGCTTTAAGCCTATTCATTATCTTGCTTCTATTAATACAGCTTAATATAATGATATCTTTCTTATGATCCCTAAGGAGTTTATCCCAAGATACTAACATATTTTTTTTTAAAACACAAGATTACCCAAAACACAAGATCTCCCCAAGCTTGAACTTGAGTGGCAATGCTATTTAACTCCAGATCAGAAGATTACATTTACCCCTCCTAAAGTTCAACACCTAAATTTCTGTCTTTCCGTTTCCTGATGTTGATTCTGTCTTCTGATTTGTTAACTATCCTTTCCAGCTCTTAGTCTGTCATGATTTTGATGCATTATTCCTGTATCTCATTCCAGTTGCTCGATCATACAAACTGTTTACTGTTTTGGAGCCTCCATTTCCTCATCTGTCAAATCTGATAACACAACTACCTTGTAGGGCTAGTATGATAATTATTATGATAACTAGATGAACATATAGAATCAAGGACTATGCTTAACATAAGATCTGGAACCCAGTATATGTTCAGTGAAAATTGGTTTTGTTCAACTGAGTAATAACTGGAACTTTCTGGTGATAATGAACCACTAATTGACACTTTCAAATGTAATTCTTCTCCTCCTTGTCCAGTTCAAATCTATTTCCTTCACATTGCGTGTTGTGTTGGAACTGACTCATAGCCAACCTTCCAGATGGTTTGCAGAGGTGGTAAATCACACAGGAGGGATTATCCATCCTTCTTCCACGGATCAGCTGTTGGATTCAGACCATGTGGCTTTGAGATGGCAATGAACCTTCTTATCATGAGGGCTCCTTTAGTACCCCAGATTTCTTATCTCTCCTGTGATCCATCAAGAAACTTAAAATGCCATCATAAAACTTAGGAAGCTCTCTGCAAAGTGCCTGGAACTGCAAAGCTCCTGGAATATATTAGGTGTTCTTTAAATATTTACAGAGTAAGCAAGTGTTTTAGTGAGCTGACCAGACGTCTGACAACCAATGAGTTCCCACGGAATTGTTTACAAAACTCATACTCATGGCCGTAGAGTCAGATCTGACTCAAATTGGGTTGGAATCCAATATATTTTTTTCTTTATTATTTTTGTGTGAGTGTACCGTCAAATCAGATCTGACTGGTACAGGAGGAGATTGCCCCTCCTTCCCCGGCAGAGCATCTGGTGGATTCGAACCGTGCGCCTCGGATTGTAGTTGCAGCTCCTTGCCACTAGGCCACCAGAGCTCCCCTTGAATCTAATATTTTTGAGGTTGTATATTGAAATGGGAGAAGACTGCCTTTCTCTTGAGGAGCCACTGATATATTCAGAACACTTGGGTTGGTCATCTTTGGGTGAACAATGGCATTTCCCATGGATTACACCACCAGAGTTCTCTGTGGAATTGCTGTTGTTGTTAGGTGCCATCAGGTGGATGAAGATTCACAGTGATCCTGTGAACAACACGTCAAAACCTTGCCCTGCCCTGTCCCATACTTATCACTTCTGATGTGTGCGAGCCCATTGTTGAAGTCAACGTGTTGAGAATCTCCTCCCTTTCTCTGAACTTGCACCTTTCCCAGCATAATATTCCCGTCCAAGAACACGTCCCTCCAGACAACATGTCCACCTTTCCCAGCATAATATTCCCTTTCTAAGAACACGTCCCTCCGGACAACATGTCCACCTTTCCCAGTATAATATTCCCTTTCCAAGAACACGTCCCTCCGGACAACATGTCCCAAGTATGTGAGATGAAGTTTCACCATCTTTGTTCTAAAGGACTTTTAGAACAGTTGTTCTCTAGTCATTCTGGCAACAGCTGGTTGGCAGAGTGAATGGAGTGCTGAAACCTCCCTTCCTCTGGGAGGGCAGTTGCTGCTGCTGTCATAGTTAGGTGCTGTGAAGTCGACCACAGCTCAGAGCCTGTATGAATGACAGATCTGAATCCTGCCCTCTCCTGTGCCATCCTCGTCATCTCTACCACACTTGCTGTGCCAATCCATCTAGTTTAGAGTCTTCCCCTCCCCTTCACTGACTCTCTAGTTTTCTGAGCAAAATGTCCTGTTCCAAAGAATGGCCCCTCCTAGTGACATGCCTAAAGTATGTGAGAAATTTAACCCTCCTTGTCTCTAAGGAACACCCTCGCTGCACCCTTCCCAAGATATCAGTGGGATATTTTCTGCCCTTCTCCAGTATCACACCACAAAGGCATTGATTTCCCCCCCCCCATCATCTTTATTCATTGTCTAC
>NW_006399961.1:915875-919076 GCF_000299155.1 Elephantulus edwardii | reverse complement strand
GTTTCTCTGTGGGAGAAAGATGGGTAATTCTCCATGCCCATGTGATTTATTGCCTCTGAAAATCTATTAGAGGGTCAGCTATGAGTCAGTTCTGAATCGATGTTACACAACAACAACAACAACAACAACAACAACAACAACAACAAGAATAACAACATTGGGAAATAGGAGAATTTTCTAACTGCTGACTTTCCCAGTGCAACACTTGTTTTGATTTCCTGACTGCTGGTGTCAAGGTGGTTGATTGTGGATTCAAGCAAGTTGATTGTGAAATGCTAGGTGTGTTCAAATCACCACTAGTAGCTGAGCATCTAATTTTGACCCACCACGGCTCCATTTGTCGTAGCAGTAATAATGTTAATGGTGTAGTTGTATTAGGTTGGTTCTGTAATCCTGTGTACAATGGAAGGAAACATTGCCCAATCTTGTGCCAGCCCCATGATCGCTACTGTGTTTGAAGCCAGTGCTATGGCCACTGTGTCAACCTATCTCCCTTTCTCCCACTGAGCCTCTGCTGTACCTATTATGATGTCTTTCTCCAAGGACTAGCATCTCCTGATAACATGCTCAATGTATGTGAGATGACTGTCCCTAGAAAGCAAGATTTTTTTTTCAGCAGAAAAGAGTCACAATTTTAAAATCAAAGAAACTAAGTAAGAACTGTGGTAGCCAAAGCATGAATTAAATCTGTCAATATGACTCTATGATATCATTTCCTCTTTCCAAAAAACATCTACAATCACAAGCAAACCATACTTTTGCCTGTAACTTCCAAGGAGGTCTAGAAGTAATGATCAACCAAATAGTCATAAATACATCTATTAATATTGATCAGAGTGTGGTCTCTAAAACTCTTCTTCTCTTCCTTGCCCCTTCTTCCTCTTCTTTCTTTTTTTGACTAAAAATGACCCTGGCTCCTTGGCAGAACGGCTCATTTTGTTTGGGTCAGCGAAGGAGCAAGAAGAACTTGGGACAAATTACCATCTAGACTGAGCGACACCATCAGAAACGACTGGGTCAAGTCAAGAGGACACATGAACCGACTTGAAAGGGCTCCCGTGGCCAAAGACAACATACTCTGAGTAGTGGAAAGAGTAATGGATGCAATACAGCAGAGTGCTTAACAAAGCAAGCTCGTACCCCAGCTCTATCTCTTATTAGCTGTATGACCTTGAGGACGTTACTTAGCCTCTCTTTGTTTCACTTTCTCCCTTGCAAAATGTGGATCACTTGTTGAGCACTAGGCTAGACATCATGTATAAAGAGCCTATAGTAAGGCTGGCTCACTCCAAGCACTCAATAAGTGTTAACTATTACTGTCTTTCTCTTACATACCCCTAGCATCCAATATAGTGCTTCGTGCACAGTAACACTCAATAAATACCCACTGAAGGAATGAATGAGGGGGCCAATTATGATGAGGAAAGTTGAGGAATGAATTTAAGGTGCAAAGGTCCTGAGGCTGATTTCTTACTATTGTAAAGAGACTCATCAACGTGCACGCTTTAACAGAAAACTGAGCTTTAGGATTGTGTTATGGAAACTGAGATGCTAATAAGGAACTCTGGTGATGTAACGTATCATCCACCACACTGTTAACCAAAGGGTCTGGAGCACAAATCTGCTAATTTCTGTATGGGGGAAAGATGACCAGTGTCCTCCAGCCTTGGAAATTAGACGGAGGGTTGCTAGAGTTAGAATTGACTCTATCTCTGAGTGTTTGGTTTTGGGGTTTGGGAGATACTAATAAGGATTCATGGCCTAAGAACAGGCAGGGAATCCCACATCCTTTTTATATTGAACACAGAGAATGAGGTCAAGATCTTTCCCTGAATGTAACATAACTTCTCAATCCATTCATTTGTGGTTGGACATTTGGGTTGTTTCCATGTTCTTGCGATGGTGAATAATGTTGCTATGAACATTGGTGTACAAGTCTCTGTGTCTCAGTTCTCATTTTCTCAGGGTATATTCCAAGTAGTGGGATAGCTGGGTCATATGGAATTCCTATGTTCAGCTTTTTGAGGAAGCACAAAACTGCCTTCCAGAGTGGTTGTACCATTTTACAAAATCCCACCAACAATGTTTAAGAGTTCCTTTCTCACCACATCCTCTCCAAATTACTTGCTGCCCTGTTAAACTTTGCCACTGTTACTGGAGTGAGATACTATATGGCATGCAGGAGCAGTGATCTTATAAATTATTACCTTACTTGGGAGGGACTGGAGAGCATTATGCTGAGTGAACTAACTCAGTCCCACAAGGACAAATGCTGTTTAAACCATTATTGTAGAATGAGTATGAGGACCCAAGGGGGGTGGTTGAGGCTGGAAGCAGAGGGATGAGGTTGTTAAGGGAGAGGTGGGATTAATGATGACATTGTACAATTTGATAACGGTGGGGTGAGAGAAAGTGAAAGAATTTGTTCTTAAAAACAATGTATTCGAAATTTGTAAATAAACTAGTAGAAATATTTTAAAAAGGGGGGAAGTGATCTTTCCCTGAAAATGATTTTGAGTCAATCTGGATGCAGAGACCCATGTGACTGGAAATCCACTGCTTTATTATTAAGAGTCTGGGAAAATGTTTCAAGGAAGTGTGACCACTCTCACCTTGGCCAGACCCTCCTCACTCAAGTCTGCATAGCAGGTCTAGACTGGAGGAAAACTTGCTTCTGAGGTGATGGCCAGGACAAACGTGTATCTTTAGAACAAAGACAACTAGAAGAGGTTATTTACTGAGCCCAGAGTATTTACAAATTAACTAGAAGCTGGAGGGCATTGGAAAAAAACAAATACACTAACAGGGATTTAGAAGCAGTTGTTCCGTAGTCTTTCTGGCAACAGCTGGCTGGCAGGGTGAGTGGGGTGTTTGAGGCCAGTCCTAGTATGAGATAATAAAACTCGAGCCCTGGCTTACAAACGGAGGCTTGGGTGTTTTTTTTTCTTTTTTCAGTTTTTATAACAGAAAGGCATATGCCTAGCTCATTCCAAAGTGTTATCAGTTCGTTAAGAAATTAATTAGAAAGGGGTAGAGAGGAATAGGCTAGACCCCTGCTTTACCTGCTTGGAAGGGTCTTTAACACACCAGGGACTGCCAAGAAAACAAATAGGTCTGTCTTGGAGAGGGTAAAACCAAGTTTCTTTTTAGACGCTAGGATTTTGAAGCTGCATCTCACATGCTTTGGGAACATGGCCAGGA
>NW_006399961.1:914975-915551 GCF_000299155.1 Elephantulus edwardii | reverse complement strand
ATTGAGCTGTGTTCACAGAGTTTAACTCCAAACCAAAGAGTTGCATTTAATATCAAAAGCTTGTTGTGATTTATGCCACCGAGTCAACTCTGACTCCCGATGGAAAGCTTATCATCCCCATAATCTCCATCGTACTTGAGCCAATTGTTGGAGTCATGGTGTGAGTCCATATCATTGAGGATCTTCTCCTTTCCTGACCTCGTACTTTTCTAACCATGATGCCCTTCTCCATGGACTGGCCCCTCATGACATCTATGTTCAAAGTATGTGAGATGAAGGATCCCTGACCTTGTCTTTAGGTAGGAACATTGTTTTTGTTGTTATGTGCTGTCGAGTCGCTTGCGACTCATAACAACTCTATGTACAATAGCCCTAAACTCTTCTCTGTCCTGTGCCAATCGCCCTGTCTCCAATATACCCATCCCGATTACCTCAGTCACTGAATCAATCCACCTCATAGAGGGTCTTCCCCTCCTACGCTGTCCCTCCACCCTCCCAAGCATGATGTCCCTCTCCAAGGACTGGTCCCTCCTTACAACATGTCCAAAGTACGTCAGACGAAGCCCCAGAATCCTT
>NW_006399961.1:912774-913930 GCF_000299155.1 Elephantulus edwardii | reverse complement strand
CAGAGGTCCCTGACAACAGACTTGCCCAATGCAATACATCTCCTGATTTCCTGACTGCTGGTACCAAGGGTGTTGATTGTTGATCCAAGCAAAGGGAAAAATCTTTGACAGTTTCAATTCTTTATCCAAATATCATAATGTTGACTTTTGGTCTTGTGGTGACTTTTGATTTTGGACCTTTGTTTTCTTGACGTTGAGATGTATCCATATTGAAGTCTGTAGGCCTGGATCTTCTGCAGCAAATGCTTCACATCCTCCTCATTTTCAGCAAAGTTGTGTCATTTGCATAATGGAGGTTGCTGATGAGTCTTCCCTCCAATCCTGATGCCACGTTCTTCCTTGCAGAGTCCAGCTTCATGAACTTTTTACTTAACATACAGATTGGATAGCTGTGGAGAAAGAATACAACCCTGAACCACACCCCTCCTGATTTTAAACCATGCAGCGTTCCCTTGTTCCATTTGGACAACATCTGTGGTTTTCACATGAGCACAATGAAGTGTTCTGGGATTTTCATTCTTCTCAATGTGAGCCACAATTTGTTAGACCTACATAGTGAAATGCCTTTGCATAGTCGATCAAACACAAATAGGCAGTCTTCTGGTATTACCTGCTTTCAGTTGATAGCCATCTGACATCAGCGATGATATCCCTAGTTCCACAGTCTCTTCTATAACCATCTTGAACTTTTGCTAGTTCCCCATCAATGTACTGTTCTAGCCACTTTTGAAAGATATTTAACAATATTTTGCTTGTATGAGATACAATTACTATTGTTAAACAATTTCCATATTCTGTTGAATCACCTTTCTTGGTAATGGGGGCAAATATGATCTCTTCCAGTCAGCCACGTAGCTGTCCTCCACATTTCCTAGCATAAGCTGGTGAGCACATTCAGGGCTTCATCTCTTAGTTGAAACATGTCAACTGGATTCCATAGATTCCGGGGGACATATTTTTTGCTAATGCCTTCAGTGCAGCTTAAACTCCATCGTTCATCACCATTGGCTCTTGTTTATACGGTACTTCCTGAAGTTTTTCAGTGTCAACTAATATTTTTGGTACAGTGAATCTGTATATTCTTTTCATCTGCTTTTGATGCTTCCTGGATTATTCAAGATTGTGTCCATAGCATCTCTCAGCATTGCAATTCAAG
>NW_006399961.1:889195-912049 GCF_000299155.1 Elephantulus edwardii | reverse complement strand
ATAGGATAGGGAGCAAATCTAGAGAGAACAAACTTGTGAGTTACAGATAGAAGGGCTTTGAGGGTGTTGCTTTCAGGTTTACTGGGGGAGAGGGTGGCAGAAGGTGGCCTAAATAACATTCTCTGGATACCCTAGGCATTCTTTTTTTTTTTTCCTTCCCCACCCAGGGGCCAGATGGCACAATCTGGGGACTGAGGAGCTCACCCTGAGGGCCGCGACGGCTCGCCCTGAGCTGGGGGCCGAGGGCAGCCCGATTGTTTTGGCTTTTGAATGCTCTCATACAATTTTAATAGTCTCCTCTGACATCTATTTTGGTGGGTTTGGTTTTTTTCTTGTCCTTTTTTGTAATGACCTTTTCTTCTTTTCATATCTTTGATGTCCTCCCACAGTTCCTCTGGTCTTTGATTGTTGGTCTTCAATTCCTCAAACCTGCTAAGAGGATTCTTAAATTCAACTGAGATAGACTCAAGGATGTATTTTGGTTCCTTTGAACTAATTTTCATTTTCTTCAGCTTCAATTTAAACTTATCCTGGAGATGGTAAAACCAGGCTCCTCCTTGGAGACAAGGATTCTGAGGCTTCATCTGACATACTTTTGACATGTTGTAAGGAGGGACCAGTCCTTGGAGAAGGACATCATGCTTGATAGGGTGGAGGGACAGCACAGGATGGGAAGACCCTCTATGAGGTATATTGATTCAGTGACTGGGGTAATGGGGGTGGTTATGTCGGAGACAGTGAGATTGGGACAGGATAGAGCAGAGTTTAGGGCTGTTGTACATAAAGTCGCTATGAGTTGCAGGTGACTCGATGGCACATAACAACAACAACAACAACATTAGTAACTGATGGTATGTTCCACAACTGGCACCTATTCTGGTTTTGTAAGTACTTTTTAATGGGATGTGTGTGTTTGTTGGGCATTGCACAGAGTGTCAGACTTCAGATGGATTCTCATACTCATCTCCTGCTCTTCACTGATTCTCAAGTGATACTTGCTGTTTCCACCATCCATTTGTCAATTTGCCGTCTGTGATGGCTTTGTATGTTGCTTTGATGCTGGAAGTTATGCTATTAATGCATATTAAAATATCAACATGGTCACCTCTAGTGGACAGGTTTCAGCAGCATTTCCATATTTAGACAGAAGAAAAAGAATGATCTGGTAGCATACATATCTGATAGTATATAAATATCTGGTAGTATATGGGTTACCTTACAGATTAGCAGAACATTGTCCAACTCGCTTGCATTTATACATGTATCAGCAGAGATCAGTCATTGGAGGACATCATATTTGGTGAAGCTGAAGTTCAACGAGGGTAAGGGAAACCCTTGGTGGTGTGATGGGTTGGCACAGTAGCCATTATGGACTAGAACACACCAATGAGCATGAGGAGGAGGAAGAACTGGGCATGTCACTCTATTGGACATAGGATGGCCATCAGAGTTAGTCAGATCAATGACAGTTACCTATTTATCTATAAATAGGAAACACGGCAGTCCTGGAAAGCCAGCTTCTTTAAGATACATTAAAAGGACAAGCTCTTGAAATTGAACACTGAAAATCTAAACCACTTTGGCTAGTACTTTGCTTTGCTTCTGAAAATGTTGAGAATTGAAAGTATACTGTGATGCTGTTTCCATTGAAAACACACTGCGGTGCCCCTTTGAGTTTGTGGTGCCCTAGAGTGTCTCAGACTAAAATCTGGGAGCTGAAGGCCTCATGTGATTACTTTTGGAGTTTCCCCTGGGGTATCAGAAGCCTCTAGTGTAAACCAGGACGAAAAACTCAGTTTCTCCTTGTACACCTAGCTCAAGCGTCTGGTGTGGAGGATAGCTAATAGGCCAATGGGCCCATTCCTCAAACAAAGTAAAAGAATGTCCTATTTCTAAAATGGCTTAACCTCTACTTGAGATTGCTTAAATAGAATCATATTCTTACCACAAACAAAGGTGGGTTAGTTAGTGAGGGTAATAAGCTCATCATGTGGGATGGACATTAAATAGAGTTGAACATAGTATGTTGTCTTTAAATAGTAAAAATGAGAAATAAGGCACTCCTCCCACAGAGTAGTCGGGTGGGACAGATAAACGCACAGACCATCTGAGTTGAGGGAAAGCAGTGTTAGGATAGAAACCAGCCCAGGTGTGCAGCTAAGGCACCTGGCCCAGATCTGGGTGGTGCAGAGAAGCCGTGGGAAGTGAAGTTTTCCCCAGGAGGTGATGGCTTCCACTCACTCATTCTTTGTTACAACAATTGTGGAGAAGAGAATGAATCCCACTCCCAAACTCCTCTTCTAATGACAAAAGCACAAGGAGCGGTGGGCAGTGGTAGGAAGTTCTAATTCAATGCCTGCTGTCCTTGTAAAAGGGAAGGACATTTGGACACAGATGCACAGAGAGGAGAAATCCATGTAAAGATGGAGACACATAGTGAGAAGATGAGCTTGAAACCAGAGGCAGAGTTTGGAGCTACTTTGCCCAAGGAACACCTGTCTGAAGTAGGGAGCAAACCTTTCCTAGACCTTTGAAGGACAATGGTCCTATCAGCACTTTGCTTTTGCTCTTATTACAAAAGAACCATGAGAAAGCAAATTTCAGCTCCCGTAAGCCAGACAGGGTGTGGTATTTTTGTTACATCAATCACAGGAAACTAATACAGGGGATTAAGGGGTTTATGATTGCATCATAACCCCACACTTGAGGATGCAACCCATTTGGGATTAGGGTTTTCTTTGTTATGTTATTGAGGCTCTATCAGTGTAGGCTGGCTCATAAACCTGATCATTTCTGAGTAGTTTGTAGAGCAGGTTAGACAGACAAGTAAGTACAAATGGGAAAAGGTAGATGCCACAGGACGATAGCCAAGGAACAGGGAATGCCAACCTAGAGAGGCTGAGATAAGGATCTGACACAGAGCGAGCCTCTATGCAGAACAAGTGCCCTGAATTCAGACATCCGGCCTCCTGAGTTGTAAGAAAACAAATTTCTGTTTGTTAAAGTTAGCACCTGTGGTATTTCTGTAAGAAACAGAGATGAGACTGAGAGAGAGAAGAAATTCTGTCTCCGTTGTACACATGAACCCCCGAGGTGGCATAGACCATTAGAGCTCAACTAGTAACATAAATGATGAGATGGATTCACACAGTGACCTTGGCAATGGGGGTCACATATTTTGGAGATGGTGAGATTGACTCTGGATAGGCCAAGAACTCACCAACTTCTTAATGGGACAATCTTAAGATGGACAATCAATCTCCTCCAGCGTAATTAACTCTCTATGAAAACCTGCTGGAGGGTTAGCTGTGAGTTGGTTCTGACTTGACAATACATGACAACCACAACAACAGTAGTAACACAAAGGTTGGCAGTTTGAACTCACCCACTGGTGCCATAAAAGGAAGGCCTGGTGATACACTTTCACACACTCAAAAAAATTGTTGTTGTTGAATACTGTTGAGTTGGAACTGACTCATGGCTGAACTTCCAGCAGATTTTCAAAGGCAGTTTAATTGCATGGGAGGAGATTGCCTATCTTTCTCCCAAGGAGCAGCTGGTGGATTCGAGCCATATGTCTTTGGAATTGCAGCACAGTTTCTTACCAATAGGCCACCAAGACAACCTCATGGAGCCCATTTCTACTTGGTAACATAGGTTGACATGAGTTAGAGCGGAGTCCTGGGTTTAGTTTGCTTTGAGGCCTCGTTGAGGTAGGTCTGCAGAGGCTTTGGGAAGAACTGGAAACTTGAAGACAGGACATGTCTACTTAACAAGTCCTCATAGTGACAGAGACACAGACAGACAGTCCTTCCCATCTCCTAGCTGAGGCTCTGAGAAGTGAAGAACTTGCTCAAAGTGACCCACATGGTAAGCAGAGAAGTTGAAATTTTGAATTCAACCCTGGTCACTTCAGAGCCCCATGTTTTACTTATAATATTGTCTGGTCTTAAAGCAAAGGACAGAGGTAGCTGTTCAAGTTTCATGTAATTTTCCCCTTGTACTCATCCATTTATTTTTGCCTGGTTCTTTTGCAAGCTCTCCTCCTGGATGGACTTGACCTGGCAAAGTGTGATTCTCTAAACTTGGGATGGGGCAGGTGCCCAGTCTCTTCCTGGAAGGACCCAGAGAGGGCAACCTCTCTCTGCCAAATGGCACAGCCAAGACAGCCCCAGTGGGATTGTGGCCCAGTGATTCAACCCAAGGACCCCTTGGTCGGGGCAGCCTGCAGCAGGGAATGCTGGTGGGTCTCAGGGCTGACTCACAGGGCAGGCTGCCACTGCACACATCACCAGTTCCACTTCTGGCTGGAGAGGAGCGGCTGGGAGGCTTGGGTGGGGCGCTGGGCTGGGCCCATGTGACTCAGCCTATGAATAAATAAAGATGACCATGATGATGGCAATAACAAAAACAACGATGATGGACGATGACAGCTACCTTTCTATCAGAGCTCCCTTTGTGCCATATGTTATTATATATTCGAAATGCTATGTACTCATTCACTCACTCACTATAACAACTCCACTGGCAAATACTGCCCATTTTACATATGAAAGGACAGCTCAGCTAGGTTATTGTGGTAGCTAATTTTGTATGTCATCATGGCTAGGATCCTCAGTATAATGTAACGATCTTATTTATTGTCAATGCTAACCTCTATGATGTAAATGAGGCAGGATGAGAAGGATGAGAGGGGTTCTGTAAAGATATAATCAGCCTTAAGCTGATGATGGAGAAAGAAGTCTCCATAGGGATGTGGCCTGCACTGAATATATATTTGGACTCTTTCTCCCCTCTACCCCTTTTTAAAATTGTGGGTGTTTTTTTTTGTAGATGAAAAATACCGTACAAAATTATATATATATTTATATATATAATAATATGACATATCTATGTAACAACATGGCCAGGGACAGTTGAAACTATACAAGGATGTCCAGCATTTTCCCCTTCCCACATGGACTTTAGACTAAGGAAGGCAGCATGAAGAAATGGATCAAGAAACACAA
Organism: Elephantulus edwardii; assembly: GCF_000299155.1. Lineage (NCBI taxonomy): Eukaryota > Metazoa > Chordata > Mammalia > Macroscelidea > Macroscelididae > Elephantulus > Elephantulus edwardii. The sequence goes on along the minus strand of NW_006399961.1, from coordinate 907,040 downwards.
AAATTGTATACAAGTGACAGTCAAGGAGTTTGGGAGCCAGGGAGTCCAGGGATCCTGTGCTCTCCATTCCTTCCTCACCAACTTTTCCCTATCCAATCTGAATGACAGCTTGGAAAGTTGAACAGCCAGACAGGAAAGAGTGTAGTACAACCCATCCCATGCCTCATGCACACTAGCAGTTCATCATTCATTCTTAACCAGGCCAAATATTTAGTACGCCAGAATTTGTCAGGGGAGAGGGCTCTCTTGAACAGGTAGATCTCACCCTAGTCCTTTGTCTTAACTAGAAGGGTGCACTTAGTAAGATTCTACATAAAGCATCTAGTGATTCCAAGATCACAAAGAGCATTCTCTCTCTCTCTTCCTTCCTCCCTCCCTCCCTCCCTCCTCCCTCCCTTCTTTCTCTCTCTCTCTCTCTCTCTCTCTCTCTCTCTCTCTCTCTCTCTCTCTCTCTCTTTCTTTCTTTCTTTCTTTCTTTCCTCCCTGCCCCAATTCACTTGCTAATTCTTATCCTGTTCCAGGCTGTTAATTGTTAATTGCCATACACATAAGGTCTAATTGTCCATTCCTTTCAGAATGTCCTTCCTTTCATCTATCCCAGCACAGTGTCCATTATTCATCCATTCTTTTTTCACTCTCTCTACTCCCTCCCCACATCCATCCTATTTTTATAACAGTGATCTTATGCAGTATTTGTCCTTTTGTGACAATTTCACTTAGCATAATGTTTTTATGTTTGGACTCTTTGGTAAAGCTAGAGAGGTGGGTTTTTTTTTGTTTGCTTGTTTTGTTTTGTTTTTTCCCCCCAATTCTGCATCTGGTTTGAGGCCTCCATATTTGCTTCTGAAATCTTCCAATCTGACCATATGACCATGGATTTGTGAGCCTCTGAAGTCTGCAATCTGCAATACTTTTTGGATTCTTCCCCCTACAGACCATTGGATTCATCAACCTCTGAAAAACAGCAGTCCCTAAAGCCAGCAGTCTATACCTCTGCCTGTCCATGACCTGGGTATGCCAGGGACTATATATAAGGAAAGAATGGTCAAGACCCTGATTTGGATTTTCAGCCTTCAGAATTTTAAGAAAATAGACTTCTATTTTTTAAAGCTTCCCCAGATTCTTCTCTACAGAAGTCTAGTCAATGTATCTGGGACTTGCCAGGCTTTGTAAGCACATGACTCATTTTATTGACATAAATATTTTTCTCTATCCTGCTCTCTGTCAGCTTTATTGGTTTTGGTTCTTTAGTGAACCCAGTCTAAAATACTTACGTAACTGGGTGCAGGACTCATGGCTTGAATCTGGAAGAATTGAAGTTCCAACTAGGGTCTATCTGACAGAATAATTCGTTTGGCAAATGCTTATTAAGCAACTTATTCAAGTTATGCCCTGTTCTGTCCAACAAGATACAATAGTATTGTATGGTAGTGGAATGTATTAAATTGTGACTCCTTCAAACTCTGCGTTAGAAGTCTAACCCCTAAATCTGTGAATGTAATCCTGTTTGAAAATAGGGTCTTTGTTGTGTTAATTAGATCACTCAAACAAGGCAGGTATCACATCTAATCACCTCTGAGTTATGGAAGGGCAGGTTAGACACAGAAATACAAGCACATACTAGGGAATCAGATCGTGTGAGGGTCATCTTCCAGCCAAGGAACCTAGCCATGCTGGGGGCCACACACAACCAATACCCTGATTTAGATTTTTAGCCTCCAGAATTGTGAGAAAATAGATTTATATTTTTTTAAAGCCACTCACTTGTGGTATTTCTGTTATAACAGTATAGGAGTCTAAGACAGATGAAAGATACCAGACAAACAAATACATAAATATATATTTGATGAAGATAACTGCTTTGGGGAAGATCTATCAGGCTAAGGGGGCAGGGATAACTTGGGGTAAGTATTGGGGTATTACTTCATGTAGGGTTTGTTGAAGTTTTCCCTAATAAGGTGGGACTTAATTCCTTAAAAGTTGTTTACTGAATCTGAACCAGTAATGTCCTCCATCATATCCCTGTCTTAAAGTCTACCCCATATCTATTCCTGTATCTTCCTTATATCTTCCTCTATCCTAAAAGAACCCTGACTTTATCTTGTATTCCCTCCCTTCACTTGGCCATGCCTTCAGGGGATTGACCAGACTTCCACTTACTAGTTATTACGACTTGAGCACATTTCTCTCTTAATGGTCCTGGGACGGACACATGAATAAATTTTGTGGGAGAATATTTTACTCTAGAAGGGCTTGAGGATGCCGAGATAAACAAATCTTTTGCTTATTAGTTGAGAACCTTTGGATTGTGAGAAAGGCATTAGTGGACTTCTCTTACTTCTAACCTCCTGGGACTTCCTTTCATGTGGTGAAATTTTCATTGGAGAAGCATTAGTCTTATAATAATGTCTCCACTCACCCACTTCTCCCCAGAGCTGAAGTGACACTCTGACTGTTACTCTGAAGTACGTGTTGATTTATGTTCCCCAAAAGACATGCTCAGAGTCCTAAACCCTGATACCCTTGAATGTGACCTTGTTGGGAAATACAGGTATCAGAGACCTCATTCTCTCTCACTGCTGTCTGGCATTGAGTTTGAACTGACTCATAGTACATCGTCTATTGGGTTTGTGAGGTGTTTAATCACCTGGAAAAAACTGTCCATCTTCCCCTATAGCTGGTTCTTTGGATTAAAATTTCTGGAGAGATGGGGACTTCAGGATAACAGTGCAACTTCCCATGGAAATAAACTCATATTGGATAAAACAAAACTCACACTCAGTGCAGTCAAGTAGGAACTAACACACAGCTGAGCTGACCCTGCTATAAGTTTTCAGAGGTGGGAAATCAAATGAGAGGAGATCAGCCATCTTTCTCTTGTGGAATAGCCCTATTTTGACTGGTGTTCTTATAAGAAGAGGAAAAGACACAAAGAACCAGAGAGAAACACAGAGAAGATGGTCAGTGGAGATAGAGGCAGAGAATGGAGGGATACCTTGATAAGCCAAGAAGTTTCAAAGGCTGCTCGCACTTACAGGAAGCTAGGAGAGAGACATAGAACAGAGTCGTTCTAAGAGCCCTGCGGAAACAATCAGCCTTGCCAGCACCTTAATTTTACCTGTATCCTCCTTGCTCACTGAAAGTGAGGAGAACTTGAAGCACTTGTTGCAGAAGATCAAGGAATGCAGCCTTCAGTATGAATTGCATCTCAATGTTAAGAAAACAAAGATTCTTAGGCAACATCATGATGGATGGAGAAAAAGATTGAAACTGTCAACAGCTTCATCTTTCTTGGATCTGCAATTAACATACTTAGTACTGATAGTCAAGAAATAAGGAGATACACTGCACTGGAAAAATCTGCAGTTAGGGACCTCTCCAAATTACTGGGGAGTAATGATGTCAGTGTGATGACTAAGGTGTGTCATGGAGGCCATAGATTACTTGCTATGCATCTGAGACCTGAATAAGGATGATAGAAAAAGAATTGACACCTTTGAGGTTGCAGAAGAGTGCTGAGCATCCCACGGAAGGCCAAGAGAACAAACAAATAGGTCTTGAAGAATATTCTCTAGAGGCAAGAACAATTAGGCTTCACTTCACATACTTGGGCATGTTGCTAGGAGGGACTATTCCTTGGAGAAGGACATGATTCTGGGAAGGATGAAGGGTCCATGAAGAAGAGAAAGCCCCTCAACCAGATGGGTTGACACAGTGACTGCTTCAATGGGCTCTTGTGTGTCAGGAAGTATGAGAATGTCACAAGATAGAACAGTGTTCTAGTCTTTTGTTCACAAGGTCACTATAAGTTGTACTCCATTCAATGGTGCCTAACACCAACCACCACCACCCTCCAGAGCACATATACATTGTTAAAAATCACTCATTTTAAGCAAGGAAAGCAGTTTAAAAGCTAAGGTGCTCCTCATGTAAGCCATGGTCTTTTCAATGGCTTCCTATGCATCTGGAAGTTGGACAATAAATAAGGATGACAGTAGAAGAATTGATGCCATTGAGTTGTGCAGTTGGTGAAGAGTACTGAACTGACAAAAGAATGAACAAATCTGTCTTGGAGGAAGTGCAACATCAGTTGGAAAAGGTAGAGGGTGAGAGGAAGGCCCTCAATAAGGTGGATTGACGCAGGCTCTAACAATGGACATGCCAGAGATGAGGAGGATCTTATAGGATAAAGAAAAGTTTTGATCCATTGTTTGCAGAATCACTATGAGTTGTAGTCAACTGGACGGCACCAATAACAACAACTAGCCATCAAGGTCATGGTTCTTTGCTGTGGCAGCCCTAGACGTGTTCCAGAGAGAAAATGAGAGGAAATGGGCCAGAGACAGTCAAGTTGACGCTTGTCTCCTAGTTGGAAACTTGTCTTTCCCCACAAAGAGAATGTAATCGGTTTTGTTCCCCAGAATTGTAAATTTACAGGTTAGGTCCCAGTGCAGAAGCCTAGGTAACCTAATGCTGCCTGTGTTTGATAGGAAAAGAAATTTAATTCAGGAGTTTGGTGTTGAGGGACCTATTTACTTGCACACCTTAAGCCACATTCTTTAATATCATTTTCACTTATACTCAGGTGATAAAATGTGAATTTTTTGAACTCCTTACTGTTCTACTCTATAAACATTTTGAACTTGGTTGAGGAAGAAGAGTGAGAATGATTAATGTCTGTAGTGAGTTGTGTTGCTAACCCAAAGTCCGTGGTTCAAATCTATCAGACAGTCTTTGAGAGAAAGATAGACCATCTCCTGCTATGATTTACGTCCTTGGAAACCCAATGGGGGACTACTATCACTTGACAGCAGTGAGTCTGAGGTGAGTCTTGGCAGTATAAGAATAAAGCTGTTAATGTTAAGTAGAGGGATTCCAGCTTAACCTTTCTCACAGATGGGAGACCTAGACATGGTGTATCACACACACAAAAAGCAAGAAATTATGAAGGGTGAGGCACTGGGAAAGAAGAAAGAGTTGATAATTGTATCCCAATTCTAGGTGAAGAGAAACCACTTCCATGAAGTTCAAGGGTACAAAATAGGTTTCTGAAAAAGAAAGTAACAAGAAGAACAGAATGGCCTAGTGGATGAGCAACACCTCAGCGAGTCCCAAAAGTCTTCTCATAAAGATAACCTGAGTTTCATCTCTTCTGACCTTAGCTTCAGTGATCATTCAAGACCATGGCATCGTCACTGGTAGCCTGTTGTTGTTGTTATGTGCCGTCGAGTCACCTGCGACTCATAGCGACCCTATGTACAACAGCCCTAAACTCCGTTCTGTCCTGTGCCAATCGCACTGTCTCTGACACTCCCATCCCAATTATCCCAGTCACTGAATCAATCCACCTCATAGAGGGCCTTCCTCTCCTGCGCTGTCCCTCCAACCTCCCAAGCATGATGTCCCTCTCTAAGGACCGGTCTCTCCTCACAACATGTCCAAAGTATGTTAGACGGAGCCTCAGAATCCTTGCCTCCAAGGAGCCATCCAGTTTAACCCTTTCCAGGACAAATCTGTTTGTTTTCCTAGCAGTCCATGGTATTCCCAATACTCTTCTCCAGCACCACAGCTCAAAGGCATCAATTCTCCTTCTATCCTCCTTGGTCATTGTCCAACTCTCTGATGCATAACAGGTGATTGCGAAGACCAGGGCCTGTATCAGATGCACCTTAGTCTCCAAACTGGTAGCCTAGGTTATAGAAATGGCTTCATAACTAGACTCCAAGAGTCCACGTGTGGCCTGCTTTAACCCATTACTCACATAGACCTCACAATGACTTTTAGAAAGGCAAATTTTTCTTTTTCTTTTCAAAGAGAAGAGTGAACTGGGGGCAGGGGAGGGGTGGGCAGGGAGAAAAATGCAACAATGAATGAAAGGAATCCAAAATCTCTGTAAGTGTTCATTAAAATTAATAAAATGAAATTCTTTAAAAAATGCAAACTCATTCATAGCATCCCCCTCTACTTAAAAGACTGCTAGGGTTTTGACTCTTACAACACACCTCACAGTCCTGGAGGTTGTCTTTGAGACCATTCCTGATGTGGCACCACCTGTTTGACCTCACCTTGAATCGACTCGCCTGAGTCTACCTTGCTCCAGCCCCACTGGCTTTCTCTCCTCCAGACCATGGGGTTCTTCTCATTTAGACCTTTGAACTTACTGCTCCCTCTGCCTGGACAGCATGGCTCTGGCTGCCCATGACTGATGACTTGTTGCCATTCAAGTCTTAGTTCAAATGTCACCTCCATGGAGGGACTTGCTCTTTCATCTAGTCTGAATATACTCCCCTCATTGTCATCAACTAATTCTATTCTCTTTCTAACACTTCTATGTTCTGAGATAAGAGTGCTCACTTAATATTTACTTTACCTTGCCATGTCCCCAGTTAGAATGTGAACTCTTAAGTTTTGCACATTTTTTTCCTACTTTCAATTTGTCTTTTGAGGTTGAAAGAAAGGGTAGATTTATCAGAAAAGGTACATCTTGTGGTTCCTAACCTATATACTATAATAGACAAAGTGCTAGTCAATAAACCTTTTATTTTAAGAACTACCTTCCGTCTGTAACTTGATTTGTGCCACTGTTAGAACCTCTACTTGGATATTATTGCTTTTTAATTTTTGACTCATGCACTTTTAACTTGTTATTTAAAAGTGTGTCTTCTAGGCTGCAACAGTTCCATGATACATCTTCAAAGATATGAACATGTATGGCTAAGCACAGTTGATAACAGTGCATCTAAATTCCAAAATCAATCTCCACAATAGTCTATGTGTTTCCTATTGCCAAAGGGGCCCTGTAGAGTAGTGAGAGAAGATCTTCACCCTGAAACCTACAGCGTCCCTTTTCAGCAGGAAGTAGCTAAGAGAATATGCCATCCCCTTTTCCTTATGAATCAGGGTGAAGTCTCTCTCAAAGAGGAGTGATAGGGAATGTCAAAGGACACACTGACAAAGGAAATTAATCAGAACTGGCTTTGACAAGCACTGTGGCAATGGGACAATTAAAACAGACTTTCAAGGGGAAAAAATAGAGGAACGACCTGGGGGTGTGTGTGTAGAGAAAATAGTGCAACAATGAATGAATGGAAATATAAAATATCTATAAATGTTCATTAAAATTAATAAAGTTTAATAAAAATTAAAAAAAAAGAAAAGCTATATCCCAAATCCCGGGATGGACCTTTCTTGAAGTAAGGAAAGAAAACCTTGCTTACTTTCAACACGTCATTGGGAAAGACCAAAGACCAATGATTAGAGAAGGATATGATGTTTGCTGGGTAAGGGAAAATGAGGGAAGCCCAAGAATAGACTTGATCATACCAATGATTGTGAAATTGTTGCAGGACTGGGCAATAGTTTGTTCTGTTCCACAAAAGGTCATTATCAGTCAGAACCAATTTAATGGCAATTCACAACAACAATATAATATCCAGCACAGAAACTGCATCAAGGATGAGAAGCTGTAGAAGCACATGAGAAGAGAGGAGTGAAGTGAAGCATAAAGTGGATGTTCTTATCATTAAAAACAACAACAATAACAAAGAAAACCCAACCCCAAATTGCTACTCATTGACATTGTCAAGTCTGAATTAACCAACAGCTTCTCCGAGTGTGTTTTCATAGACTGTGAATCTCATGGGAGAAGACTGCCCATAATTCTCCTATGGAGTTACTTGTGGATTTGTACCACATGCCTCTGAGTTGGCAACCTATTACCCACTAGGCCACTAGAGCCATTAAGTCAGCTCCAGCCTATAGGGACCTACTCAGTGCTGTGCCAGCCTCACAATTATCACTATATTTAAGTCCATTGTTGTGCCCATTGCGACAATCCATCTTGTTGAAGGTCTCTCTTTTGCTGACTCTCTACCATCCTTGCCCAGGGACTGGTCCCTCCTGATAATACACCCACAGGAAGTGGAAAGAATCTTCACTATTCTCACTTCTAAGAAACATTCTGGCTGTACTTCTTAAAAAAACCAATCCATTTTTTCTGTTGCTGTCAGTTCACCAGCAACTTAACAGCGACACCCTGATGGGAGTAAGCACGATGGAGATATACCACTCCAGGAGAGGATGAGAGAGTCAATCCAGCTCAGTTTTATTGGGACTGCACTGCACTTACATACACAGGAAGACCAGGTAGGGTGGGCTTACAGACGTGGGACACATGGATTGGTTAGGAGGAAGACCAGGTAGGGTGGGCTTACAGACGTGGGACAAATGGATTGGTTAGGAGAACCTCAGCCTGGTGCGAACCACTCCCAGCTCAACAGATGCAGCAGCCAACTTCCCAGGTGGCGAGCTTTCTCAAGCTGGTACAGCCAAACACAGGGGAGCTTTCTTTACCCTGAATTAAAGGCCATTGGGAGGCTTGCACTTCTCTGGAGCTTAGGTGATCTGTCCTGGTCAGAGACCCTTCCTTTATCCCCAACATCCCACAACATTGTTCTTCTGGAAGTCCATTTTATATTCACTCGTCTATGCTAAAATCACAATCTGAACGCATAAATTCTTTTGTTGTTGCTGTTGTTTGCTCTACACACAGACTCTTCCCACTCCTTTCCGTGAATAACTATGGGCCAGTTCAACTTGCCAATACACAACAACAACAACAACTCATAATTTAGCTCTCAGCATGAAGGTGCTTTTCTGTGGCTTTTCTCTGACCCCCTATTCTCGAGTGCAGGTTCTATTTCTTGGCATTTCTCCCTTATGCACTTGTTGCTAGAACAATTAACATTATCGTTGCTATGGGCCATCAAATTGAGTATAACCCTATGAACAATAGATCTGAATCCTGTCTTATCTTGTGTCATCCTCACAATTTCTGACACACTACAGCTCATTATGGTAGTCACTGTGTCCATCCACCTGGTTGAAGGTCTTCTCCCTTTCGCCGGCCCTCAACCCTTCCAAGCATGATGTCCCTCCCCAAGGAACAGCCTCTCCTAGCAAAATGTCTTCTCCAACACCGTAGCTCAAAGGCATCAATTTTTCTTCTGTCATCCTTATTCATTCTCTAGTTCTCAGATACATAGCAAGTGACCAGAAAGACCATGGCCTGAATCAGATGCACTTTAGTCCTCAAACGGACATCATTACTCCTCAATAATCTGGCGAGGTCCCTGACTGCAGACTTTTCCTTCTCCTGATTTCCTGACTGCTGATACCAAGGATGTTAATTGTGGATCCAAGCAAAATTAAGTCACTGCCAATTTAAATATTTTCCCCTTCATGATGTTGCCTAAGAGTTCAGTGGTAAGAATGTTTGTTTTCTTGACATTGAGATGCAATCCATATTGAAGGCTGTATTCTTTGATCTTCTGCAACAAGCGCTTCAAGTCTTCCTCATTTGCCACTGTTATAACAATTAACATAATGCATACTCCACAATTACTTGCCTCAGAGAGCTGGATAATAACTAAGGATGATAGAAGAAGAATAGATGCTTTTAAGTTGTGGTGCATGTACTGCCAAGAGAACAAAGAAGGATTCTGAAGCTCCATCCCATATGCCTTGGGCATGTTGCCAGGAGGGACCAGTCCTTGGAGAAGGACATCCTGCTTGGAAAGACAGAGGGATCATGAAGGAGAGGAAGACTTGAGATGACATGGTGCCTACGGCCTAGGGGTAAGTAGTTGTGTTGCTAATCCACAGGCATATGGTTCCAGGTTCCTCCTAACAACATACCCAAAGTACGTGAGATGGAGTTTCAAAATCCTTGCCTCCAAAGAGCAGACTGATTTCACCGTCTACAGGACAGACCTGCTTGTTTCTTGGTGGTCCATGAGAAATTAAATACTCTTCCCCAGCACCACAACTCAAAGGCATCGATTCATCTTCTGTCATCCTTAGTCATTGTCCAGCTCTCAGATGCATAGCAAGTGATTGAGAAGACTATGGTCTGTTTATGCTGTAGCTCTTATTTCTTTAGGACCTTTACTTAGTCGTGAGATTTCTGGATCAAATGGTATTTCCATTTTCAACTTTTCTGGGCAGCACCACACTGTTTCTCATAGTGGAAACATAATGTACCATTTTACAGTCCCACAAGCAGTTCTTATTCAGTGTTGCTTAGTCATTGTTTAGCTTTCCATTAATAGGAGGTTATTGGAAATATCATGGCTTAGATCACTCATTGCTATATAGTGGGATCAGATATCTGATCTTCCACTGTGTTTCTGAGGCTGTAAATGGCATTAGAAAAGGCTGCCCATTTTTTTCCTACAGAGCAACAGGTGGATTTGAACCACCAGAGAGGTATAGCTCTTGGGTTAGCAACACAATTCCCTACTGTCTCCTCTATTGCTGCTGGTAGCTTTTAAGAAGTTGCCCACATGCCTTGTGACCTGATGGAAGCTCTCCTTCTTACCCTTTCCCACCTATCTTGGATGACTCCCTGGTTTTGTCTGGCTTTGGAGGGCACAGCAGGCTCCCAGAATTCATTACATATTCATTTTTCCTTGCCCAAAGTGACCGTTGGCCAATCTCTCCTTCAGGACCTGAGACCTCCACCTTCCGGCAAGGCATCATCTCAGTTGGTGTTGAGAGCCGTTACTGACCCGTGAAAGGATTGCACCCTCGAGACATAGGCCCTGTCAGAGAGCTTGTCCCTGCCAGGCTTCTGCCCATCACTCCCTGGTCCTTCACAGTCTCACACTGAACTTGACCGTTCTGCCTCCCTGACCCTGTCAGCACTTCTTCATGAAGCTGTTCCACCCCACTCCCTTTTCTGCCCAACAGGAGAATACAGGAAGCATCAGGGCCTCCCCAGCAGGATTCCAGATTGTTTGTAATGAAAACAGACCAAGCCAAGCAAACAAAGCAGATGGTTGCCTAAGTTTATTATCTCCATTCTAGTGTGGATATTTCACTGCTCTGAGCTGCGTCTGCAGGAGAGCTGCCCACGGTCCTTCCTTCCCTTTTGTTCAGGGCATCAACCCGGCAGGAGGGACATAAGACTGATCAAAACTAGAAAAAGAAAACTTGGATCCAAGAGGCCAGAACTCCAGGTCCTGCTGGGATGGTTCCTCACTCGATGACCTTGGGTAAGTCACATGTCCCCTCAGACCTCTTGGGTTCAAAGTGAACCCTGCAGATTTAAGTTACAAACAAATCAAGGTTAAGAGTATGGATTAAAAAGCCAGACCACCGGCTTTTGATTGTGGTCCATCAAATGCCGAGTTTGGGTTATTCAACTGTCTTGTGTACCATCTCCCTGTAAAATGTACCATCTCAACTATAAAATGTACCATTGAGTTGTCTACCACTCTATGAACAATAGTCCTGAACCCTGTCCTCTCCTGAGTTGCTACTGAGCTGAGTCCAATTCATGATGGTGGCTCTGTGTGTAACTGAACTAAATGTTGACTGAGCCTCTGTCATCTTCATGACTGTCAGTATATTTGAGTTGTCCGTTGTTGAAGCTATTGTGTCCACATATCACATTGCGAGTTTCCCTTGCTTGGGGCTAGCCCTCTCTGTTATGAAACTTGATGTCTTTTCTAGCAGTTGACCCCCATCAGTGACATCTCCAAAATAAGCAAAAGAAAGGAAGTCTGGTTTGGGTGACAAGAGGAAAAGCTGGCAAGAATGGTGTCCTAGAGAGCAAAGTAAGACCATCTGTCTCTCAGCAGTCAGGACAACAATGACAAATGCCCCAAGTGAACAAGCAAAACAAGGGATTAAAGGCTCTGAGAGCCCTTATGGTGAGGAGTTGCACTGCCAACCTAAAGATGTTGTTGTTAAGTGTCGTCAAGTCGTAAGCAACCGGACTCGTCGTTGTTAAGTGCCATCGAGTTGCAGGCAACTCATAGTGACCCTATTAACGAAAGTCCTCGACCCTTGCGTGACTTCCAACCTTTCTCTGGGTTCATAGGGTTTCCAGAGGCAAGCTATTATAGAAGTGGATGCCACTCCTACTTCTAAGCTTGTTTTAACCAGGGAGCTCCACTAAACACTGTCCACTATGGGTAACCATTGTTGCATTTGACACATCACTGTCACAGTGTTCAGCTTCACAGCAACCACGAGTTACCTCTGTATGGCACGTGGACACACCAGGGCTATAAGACCTACAAGAATGTTTGAACAAAAACAATTAAGAATTGGCCTGAGGGCTGTGGATTAGAGTCACCTACCTTTGGCTTGGTAGTATCACTTTCGGTCCACTGGGCCAGCTGTTCTCTCTCTGTGTTGTTAAGCACCATCAAGTCGTGGGCAACTCATAGCGACCTTATCTATGAACAAAAATCCTCGACCCTTGCGTGACTTTCATCCTTTCTCCAGGTTCGTAGGGTTTCTGGAGGCAAGCTATTTATGGAAATGGATGCCACTCTTGTTTCCAAGTTTGTTTTAACCAGGGAGCCCCACGAAACACTGTCCACCATGGTAACCATTATCGCATTTGACACATCAGTGCTGCAGTGTTCAGCTTGACAGCAACCACAAGTTACCTAAAGATACATCACTAAAATCCACCAGCTGCTCCAGGGGAGAAAGGTGGGCAATCTCCCCTCATGCAATTTACAGCCTCTGAAATCCCTCTGGATGGTCAGTGATATCTGTCCGTTCCAACTCATCACCCACAACAACAACAACAACACAAAGGCTACGAATGATCTGTACCAGACAACTGATTTGGGGAGCTGGAGAGTGAGTGGGAGGTGAGGAAGTAGATAGACATAGTGAGTGCAAGTTCTTCTTCCAAAAAACTAGGCTTCCAAAGGGCACAGGTTCTGAGAAGAATCATGAATTAAAAGTGTATACACTTGAGTGGCATCCACTTCCTAAACAACATGCCTCTGGAAACTCTTATGAACTTTGAGAAATGACGAGAGTGAGAGAAAGGCTTCAGGTCTTTTGTTCATAGGGTCACTATGAGTCATGCTCAACTCAATGGCAAACAACAACAACAACACTTCAATATGCATGTAAAACTAACTTGTCTTGAATATGTTGAGACTTGAGCATCTTCCCATGTTAAATATAGATGCCGGTAGCCTTGAGAACCAGGCAGGGGCCTGGTCCAAGAGGATATGGATAGAACTGAGTCCAAAGGATGGCATGAAGTCCAAGAGGTTGTGTTTGGAAGTGAGAACCAAAGCTCATGTGTGCAATTCATCCTGGGCAGTGAGTTTGGGCTTTGGTTAAATGCACCTCGTGGGTTAATAGGTCATGTATTAGGCTACTTGGCAGCACAACCTTTAATCACTAGGCCACCAGAACTCCCTGCTAACTAAAAGTTTGGTAATTCGAATCCACCAGTTGCTCCAAGGAAGAACAGTGAGGCAATCTTCTCTTATTAAGATTTACAACCTTGGAAACATGATGAGGGTCACCATGAGTCACAGTTTACTTGATAGTTGTGGTTTGGGGTTTGGTTTTGTTTTATGGACCTGTGGACCTTGAATGGGCCAAATGGTCGGTACTGGGTTACTAAACTAAGGGAGCTTTGATAGTCTAGTCAATTTGGAATTTCACTGTGAACCCTAAGGCAAATGGTTCAAATCCATCAGTTGCTCCAGAGGAAAAAGATAGGCAATCTCCTCCTGTGATATTTACTGCCTCTGAAAACCTACCAGAGTGCCACCTACGAGTTGGTTCCAACTTGACAGCAATGAATGAATGAATAAGACTAAAGATTGAGAGTTCAAACCCATTCAAAAGTGCCATGGGAGAACAACCTGGTGATCTTTCTCCATAAAAGTGACAGCCACAAAAATGCTGTGGAGTTCAATTCTACTCTAACACATGAGGTTGCCATGAATAGGAATTGATTCAATGGCAACAAGTTTGTTCTTGTTACTAGGTGTGGTCATGGCAACTACAAATCACAGTGATGAGTTGTATGAACTATGAACAGCAGATCAGAAGTTTGGCCTACCTTGTGCCATTCCCAATAATCTCAGCTACGCTCGAGTCTACAGTTGCAATCATTGCTACCATCCCATGCCTGTCAATTTGCTAGACTGTTGTATTTGTATGTTGATGTGATGCTGGAAGCTAACCCACTGGTATTTCAGACATTAGCCAGGCCACCATGAAGGACAGGATACAGTGGAACATCCAAACGAAAATAGACTAAGAAGCAGGACTGAGCATCACTTCTGAGATCACAAGCCCTAAAACTCTCACCAAGAGTAACAGGCTTGGTTTTTGATTTATATTCACCTGTGCTGGGTACTGGAGCTAGAATGCTGAACCTAACGGGACAAGACTCTCACCCCTATGGAGTTTTTGTGAATAATATTCTCCTGAGTCTCACTTCTGTGTCTATCACTCAATTGGGATTTCAACATGTGGAAGGAAGATTGGGTCAAACTGAAGGCCAATGTTTCACTGGGGGAAATGGCTGGTTCACCATGTGATTGGAAGGGAGGATGGCCAACTGGATGGCAATGATCTTGAAGTCATAGGATTAGAGATTAACTCTTTTTTCTCTTTTATAATGGTTTCTTTTTTTTAAATTTCATTACCCTTATTTTAAATAAAAAATTTCAACTATGTGGTTTTTGATGAGTGTTTTATAGTGGTTTCTTTATAAAGTTTGTATACATTGTTTTTCACACCAGATCTTTCCCATTTGCTTCACCCACTCCTCTCTACAACCATCAAATTATGGGACCCTATGACTAACCACCCCGCCATCCTCATCTCTCTGCTCCCCCTCCCCCCTTGGATCCTCATACTCATTCTACAAGATTGTAAAATGGTACAACCACTATGGAAGGCAATTTGGCGTTTCCTCAAAAAGCCGAATATAGAAATCCCTTCTGTCATCACAGGAGTCTAGAGCGAGGGCTACATGGTGGAGGGGACCTGGGGGAGGGTTTGTAAAACAATGAAAGAATCCTTTCTTTTACTTTTCCATAATTTTTGACTCATGTACTTATAACTTGTTAGCCAAATTTGTGTCTTCTAGGTTGCAACACCCCCATGATACATCTTCAAGGATATGAACATGTACGGCCAAGCACAATCAATAAGAGTGCATCTAAATTCCAAAATCAATCTCCATAATAGTCTATGTGTTTTCTACTGCCAAAGGGGCCCTTTAGAGTAGTGAGAGAAGATCTTCACCCTGAAACCCACAGCGTCTCTTTTCAGCAGGAAGTAGCTAAGAGAATACGCCATCTCCTTTTCCTTATGAATCAGGGTGAAGTCTCTCTCAGGGAGGAGTGATAGGGAATGGCAAAGGACACACCGACAAAGGAGATTAATCAGAACTGACTTTGACAAGCACTGTGGCAATTGGACAATTAAAACAGACATTCGGATGGTGGGGAAGAAGAACAAACTGGGGAGGAGGGCGGAGAGAATGGTGCGGCAATGAAGGAGTGAAAGCCCAGAATCCCTGTGAATGTTCATTGAAACTAATAAAATTTAATAATAATTAAAAAAAAAAAAAGAAATCCCATATGACCCAGCTATTACACTGCTTGGAATATACCCCGAGAGAATGAGAACTGAGGCACAGAGACTTGTACATCAGTGTTCACAGCAGTGTTATTCACCATAGCAAGAACATGGAAACAGCGGAAATGTCCAACAACAGAGGAATGGACTGAGAAATTATGGTACATTCACATGACGGAATACTATGCAGCATGCAGGAGCAATGATTTTTGCAAATTATTACGTAACTTGGGAGGGACTGGAGAGCATTATCCTGAATGAACTAACTCAGTCCACAAGGACAGATATTGTACAGAGATTAACTCTTAATGTAGACGGGGCTCAGGGGGCATACGATGTCCTGAAGTCATACATCCAGGAAATGCGAAGACTGTCCAAGTCCTAGTCTTACTCTCTTTACTTCACCACACTCTCTAGCTTATGGAGCACCAGGGAAACGTGGATTTCCAAACCCCTGTGGACAGAGGTTCTCAGGCCCTATCCCTTTCTTAGGGGATCTCAGCTTGGGCCAGGGCTTCGACCACTTTGTCCCCAAATGGGGATGGAATGGGGGTTAGCTTGCTGTTGAAGATGCTCTCCAGTTCCACAGATCCACAGTGACAGCTGAACAAAGCCTTCTAGAAGAAAGGTCTTACAGGAAGGGCAAAGCTGAGTGGCTGGGGCTTGCTCTGGGGCTATGAGTCAACACCATAGCCACCCTCTGCTTCCCGGCAAGGATGCTCACCTCCCAGGTCCTGGATGACTCCAACTGGGATCTCTGGGCTTTTGTTTCTGTTTCATTCATTCTTGAAATATTCTCTTTGTCCTCTTTGCCTAAAATCTTCTCCGTCATCAAAGCTCTCTCAGAACTCACTATCTCTTCTGGGAAGTCTTTCTAGTCCAGGACTGCTCCTCCCTCCTCTGAACTCCCACAAACCTCTGCATTGCTTGAAGTGCTTGCTGTTCATCTGGTCCTGAGCATGTGTGCATTCATTTGCTCCACAAATATGGAGAACACTAGGACCCAGCAATAAGCAAGACACATGTTGTGAGCAGCTGTTGAGTCAGCTAGGATTCATAGCGGCCCATGAGTAACAGGGCAAAATGTTGCCCAGTGCTGCACCATCAACATCGGTATGTTGCTGTTGAAGCTATTGTGTCAACCCATATCATTGAGGGTTTCCATTGACTTTGCTGGCTATCAAAGTTACCATACATGATCTTCTTAAAGTGATAAGGTCCCCTGATGATGCTTTGAAAGAAAGTGAACAGAAATCTCAGACAATATGCTGTGGTTCAGAGGATTTTCATGGGCTAATTTTGGGAAGTAGCTCACCAGGCCTTTCCTTCTTGTCTGTCTTGTCTGCAAGTTCTGCTGAAACCTGTCTAGCCTGAGTGGCCCTGCTGGTACTTGAAATATTGGTAATAGCAACACACAAGCCAACATAATATGACAGATTAGCAGATGATGGTGGAAACACAGAAGCATGTCCTAGTGGTGGTAAATAGAGATTAAATAAGCAGATAGATGATGGATAAACAGATGGAATAAATGGCTAGTCTGTAAGGGGGACACTATAGTACTTAAGGTATCTAGAGGCTAGACCGTGGCTTGCATTTCTGGGGGCCTTTTGACGTGGATCAATGACTACAGAAGATCAAAGGCTACAGCTTTCAATATGGATTACATCTCAACATCAAGAAAACAAAAATCATTTAACCAATAGGCAACATCATGATAGATGGGGAAAAGACTGAAGTTGTCAACTATTTAATTTTCCTTGGCTCCACAATCAACACTATGGTTAACAACCATCAAGAAATAATAATAATAATGATAATAATAATAATAATAAATTGGGAAACTCTTTAAAGGACCTCTCCAAAGTGCTCAAGATCAAGGATGTCAGTATAAAGACTATATGTGCCTGATCTAAGCATTGCTATTTTTACATACTTTCTAGGCACCTGAAAGTTAGACAATGAATAGAGAAGACTGAATAAGAATCCATGCCTTTGAAAAAGCTGAACCAGGATTCACATCTCACACCACACACAACAATCATCTCAAGATGGATCAGAGACCTAGGGGTAAAGCCCCAAACACTAAAGATCACAAGAGACAAAGTGGGACCCCACTAAGAAAGTCTAACCTATGGTATTAACAGAGTGGCAAATATCGCCAGAAACGCACAACCAGCAGAGGACAAAATCAACAAACGGAGCCTTCTAAAAATGAAGTCCCTGTGTGCTTCAAAAACTTTTTCTACTGTGGATCCGTTAAAATGAATGCCTTGACAACTTCAAATTTTCCTCTGTTCATCATCATGCTGCTTATTGGTGAATTTGTGAGGAATTTTATTTTCATGATATTGATGTGTACTTCATAATGAAGGCTGTAGTAGGTATTTATTTTTTCTTTCCTAACTTGATCATTCTAATG
>NW_006399961.1:885123-888080 GCF_000299155.1 Elephantulus edwardii | reverse complement strand
TAATCTCGACACTTTATTCTTCTCCATAATGTAAAACTTCACAGATTATTTACAAAACATACAATACATGATAAAGTACAGTGGAAAGAAGTAACTTTGGAAGCAACAGTCAAGAAATGCAAAGACGTATTGAGCAAATCTGGGAAAGAGTTTGCCATAGAGGCAAAGATGTCATTTGAGAAAGAAGGAGTGTCAGACTCAAACCATTGTCTTTTTCAATCACCTTATGTGTATGCAAAAGTTGTAGAATGAAAAGAGTTAATACATTTAATTGTTTCCAATTCAAACAATTGTGAATGATATTGCAAAGTGTTGATAAAGAGTACTGAAAATACAATGGACTGCCAGAGAAGAAAAGAAACTGTCTTGGGAGACACACAGTGAGCTGTACTTAGACTCAAGGGAGGAGCCATCATCTGATGTACTTTGGATATATTGTCAAGAAGAACTAGTCCTCGCAGAAGAACATTGTGCTCTTGGTGTGCTCATGGTAAAGCACAGAGTTAGAGGGAGAAAAAGGAAGACTTCAAGGAAGTAAACTGGAAACGCGGCTACAACAATTTACTCAAACACACCAATAGTCTTTGAGATGGTTCAGAACCCAGCAGTGTTTCATTTTATTGTAAATAGAGTTACCAAAAGTCAAAACTACCTAACAACAATAACAATGTTTCTCAACAGTTGCACAAATTTTACCACTCGTTTTTTATGTGACAATATCAGTTTTAAATGCAAATATATAAATATTTAACTCATATGGAATCACTGAAATTACAAATTCACAATTCATAAATGCCCATGTATTTAACTATTACCCAAACAATGGAAACACTGGAAAAAAATACCCTTCATTTGTCTTTATTTTATTTTTTGATATGTGCATATTTTACAAACACCTAGTACCTTCATCTTGTGATAAGTAAAGGAAGAGCGAAAGGAAAAAAAACAACCACCACCCAAACCTTTTCCAATGGTGAAAAGAAAATCTACAGACTGGAAAAAAAACCCCACCCAAAAAACATTTGACAATGACATCTCAGAGAAGGGTCTCATAATAAAAGTGTATAGAACACGACAGCACTCCCACAAGAAAAAGACTGGTAACCCAATTACAAAACAGACAGAAGACATGGAAAGACTTTTCACAGAGGAAGACATTCAGATGATCAACAGACACATAAAGAAAGGCTCAAAGTCTCTAGCAATAAGAGAAGTGTAAATCAAAACCACAATGAGATATCATCTCACTCCAGTTGCAGTAGCAAAGTTTAATAGGACATCAAGAAATAATTGTTGGAGAAGATTTGGAGAGACTGGAACTCTCATGCAATGTTGGTGGAATTGTAAAATGGTACAACCACTCTGAAAGGCAGTTTGGAGCATCCTCAAAAAGCTGACTGTAGAAATCTAATATGACCCAGCTATTACAGTGCTGGGAATGTACCCCAAGGAAAATAGAACTGAGACACAAACAGAGACTTGCACACCTATGTCCATAGCAGTGTTATTCACAATACCAGAAGATGAAAACAGCTTAAATGTCCATCAACAAATGAATGGATTGAGAAATTATAGTATATTCATAATGTGGAATACTATGTAGTACTGAGGAGTAATTTTGTAAACTACTACATAACATGTGAAAATCTAGAAAGCATTATGCTGAGGACAAATACTGCATAAGAACATTATTATTAAAAAAATAAAGATAACTAGTAAGATATGTATAAAAGTCCATAAAAGTTGTAAAAGAGGGGGAGAGTGAGGGGGTAGGAGGGCAGAGAGTGGGGTGAGAAGGAAATCACTAGAATAACAAAGTTTGGTGAGAGGAAGGTGGAGGGGTTGGTGAAGGAATAAGGAGAGATCCAGTGGGGACTTGAATAGATGGGGTAATAGTAGCCATAGACCAATGGTAACTCATTCATAAAACACTGTGTATGTAAGTGATAGTTTGAAATACAATGTGAATGTAGGAATGTGTGAAACACAACGTATATGAATGATTGTTGTTGTTGTGTACAGTAGAGTTGGAACCGACCCTTAGCTGACCCTCCAGCAGGTTTTCAGAGTCAGCTAATTGCACGGTAGGAAATAGCCCATCCTTCTCCTGTGGAGCATCTGGTGGCTTCAAACCACATGCCTTTGAGATTGCAGCACAGCTTCTTGCCACTAGACAAAAATGTGTATGAATGATACACAATATGTATGAATTTTGTATGCAAACCAATTGTGTAGTTGTTGACTGTCTTTGAGTTGAATACAACTCATAGTGACCCTATGAACAAAAGGCCGGAAGCCTTTCTATAACTGCCAACATTTATCAAAGGTCATAGAGTTTCCAGAGGCATGTTGCTTAGGAAGTGGATGCCACTTCTGCTTCCAAACTTGTCTTAAACTGGGAGCTCCACCAAACACTGTCCACCATGGTAACCATTATGGCACTTGATACCCCAGTGGCACAAGTTTCAGCGTTACAGCAACATCAGGTTACCTCAGTACAGCAAACAGAAGAGTCAGAGAAAGATTTTTGCTTGAGACAGATCCTGGCCACACAGCTTGTGCAAACTTTTGTGACTTACTGTCTCTGTTTACATTGTTGACATGTGATAATTCCAAGGTCTCTTCTAGATCTGTTACTGTGGTGCTGTTTATGTGGCCCAGAGCCAAAGGCCGAGGGACTGAATGAGATTTGATAGTGAAGATATCCTTTACTGAAAGATGAGATTAAGATGCCCTTTTGGGAGAAAGGTGTTACCTGATCAAGATTAGAGAGAGCTCTCAGATCCCATCCTATGTGACTCCATGGTTTCCTGATGCTGTGTGTATGCAAACCAATATAAAAGAAAAATAAAGTGGATAGAGGAGCGAAGGCTGCATAGTGGAGTGCACCTGGGGGGAGAGCTTGTAAAACAATGAAAGAATTTTTCTTTTACTTTTCCAAGAGGGTAGTGTACTGG
>NW_006399961.1:881555-885023 GCF_000299155.1 Elephantulus edwardii | reverse complement strand
AGGGAAGAAAAGTGCAACAATGAATGAATGAAAATTATCTGTACATTTTCACTGAAATTAATAATAAAAAATTTAATAAAAAAAGTTGCAAATAGAAAAAGAAATCTCACCTACCAACCACAACGAACTTCATGTAACGCTTCCCCCCCATACCCAATCTCTGTATATAAACCCAATCTTTACTTTTCTTCTGGATCTGAACAGTTTGAGTGTTAGCTGACTTTCTTGACTATGTGCATTAAAGTTTTGTTGACCCCTTGGGGGAAAAAACCCACCACAATTGATGCCTTTGAATTGTGGTGTTGGCAAAGAGTATTGAATACACCACACTGCCAAAAGAATAAACAAATCTGTTTTAAAGAAAGCATAACCAGAGTACTCTTTAGAAGCAAGGATGGTAAAACTTTATCACCTTTATTTTGGGCATATGTTTAGGAGAAAGCAGACCTTACAGAGAGACATGATGCTGGGAAAGGTAAAGGATTGACAAAAGAGAGAAAGACCCTCAGAGATGGATGAACACGGTGAGCACCTCAATGGGCTTGAACAGGACAGAGAAAGTGAGGATGGAACAGGACACGGCAAGGTTCAGATCTCCTGTTCTCATAGTCACTGAGAGCCATTGTAGACTTGACAGCACCTACCAACAACACAACTTCAAGTATATCATTTAGGCCAAGTTTGTAGAATTCATTTTCATGGTTCTTCATTATCATTTTTCTCCCCCCACCCCACCCCGAGTTTGGCACAAAGTTGCTGGAGAAATCAGATGAAATTGTGTAATCACAGTCTATGAGGTGAAAGTCAAGTTGATCCGGACTCAGATCTTTCATTACTAAGGAAAACCACAATCCGATATGCCTTGGAAAAGGTGCAGCCAGTGTTCTTCTTGGAGGCAAGGATAGTGAAACTTCATCTCACATACTGCACATATGTTATTAAGAGAGGCCAGTCCTTGGAAAAGGTGGATGGTCAGTAAAGGAGGGGAAGACCCTCAACAAGATAGATTGGCAGAGTGACTTACAGTGGGCTCAGTGTGTCAGAGATAGTCTGGATGGTGCAGGATAGGACGAGTTCACTTCCATTTTTCACAGGGCTGCTATGAGTCGTGGCTGACTTGAAGGCACGTAACAACATTGCCATTGAGTCCATTCCTACTTATACACACTCTATAGGACTGAGTAGAAATTGGATGTACACACTTACTAGCTGATGTTGGAGAAATTTCTTCTCTGATCTTTTTTCATCTTTAAAATAGGGCTTATAATAGTACATGTTTCTTAGAGTTACTGTGAAGATTGAACAAGCAAAACCATGTCCAGTGATTTTCATAGAGCCAATTACAAAGCACTGATGGCCAAGTGGTTAAGGAGTGGCATTACCAACCCAAAGGTAAGCAGTTTGAATCCACCAGATGAGCTGAGGAAGAAAGATGGGCACTCTCTTCTCATGTGATTTACAACCTTCGAAAACCTGCCAGAGAGTCAGTTCCAACTTAATGACAATGAGTTCAGTTTGTTACAAAGCAAATGCTTAATATTAGCTACTGTCATAATATGTCATAAACACCTTTATGAATAAGGTAGCAGAAGATTTTGTATAGTCCAATATATGCAATAATGTCTTAAACCATCCAAAACAGAATGAAAGCTTTTCCTTTCTCGTTCTGGTCCCAATGACTACTATTCTCTGAGCATGGGAGTCTCTCCTCTAAGCCTTCTATAAAGAGTTTTTGATAAGGATTCAAATATGCTGAGAAGTGTTTGGTGCAGCAGTGGCCACCCAATCTTGCTCTTATGCAACTCCTGACCTTGACTGTGATTGTTATTTGCTCTCAAGTCAATGTCAATTCATTGAGATTGTATGTGCCAAAGAGAACGGCTCCACCAGGTTTCCAAGGCTGTGACCTTTGGGAAGCAACAGGCTGGTCTTCTGAGGCACCTTGGATGGGTCCTAACTGACAGCTTTATATCTACTTGTGGAGGGCTTCACTGGGAACTCTAATATCAATTAAGCATTGAGTTGAACCACCCTCTGTCCATGTTTCATACTTGTGGGAAGGATTTGAAAACCTTTGGACTTTCCCAAAAGGCCAGGGAGGTATTTCTCTAGAATGAAAAGGCCAACTGAGAAAGGTTTGAATGTGTGAGATGAAGACATTACCTGGCTCTTGAGAGATATTATGATTATAAGAAACACTTAAGCATTTATTTATTTTAAAAATGTGTGTGTGTGTGTGTGTGTATGTGTGTGTGGTGGAATTTGCTTCCCTGGCAGACAAAACCTAATGCTATCAGAACAAAAGGGTCTTGGCATAAAATTAAAGAGGTGAGAGTGTTGGGCTGAAATATGGCAAAACCGGATATTTTTAAAGTAAAAAGCTTCATATTCGTTTTGGACCTGGAGATGTGCAGGCTTTCCTCCTGGGTAGATCTGTATTATAGAAGGGAAAATGGTACACCTTGCACCTTGCACAGGCTCCAACTCATAGCAGCTCCATACAATAAAATGAAAGCCTGTCTGAATCTCTGTGTGTTTAAGCCCATTGTTGTAGCTACTATGTCAATCTATCTAGTAAGGATTTCTTCTCTTATGCTAATTTGCTGCTTTTCCAAGTATATTGTGCTTTTCCAAGGAGCAACCCCTTCCTCATAATGGGCCCAAAGTATGAGAGATGAAGTCTCACCATCCTTGTTTCTAAGAAGCAATCTGTACTTCTTATAAGACAGGTTTATTTGTTCTTTTGGCAGTATGTGGTGGTACTGTGACTGCAGGAATGGTCTCAAGCCTATCAGAGATGGGGTGGAGGGTACAGGTTAGGGCAAGGTTCAGATCTGTTGTTGATAAGGTCCCTATGAGTTGTAGTTGACTTGATGGCACCTGCCATATGGTGGTAGGGGAGGTGGTAGAGGAAAAGAAGAGTAGAGTGTTGAGAACTCAGTCCTAAGGGCACTATCTTCAGTGACTGTACATTATACAACGAATAACTCATTATCTCAGAGTTTGAGAGGGCATCTGGTCAACCTTTCCATTTTGCCCACGAGACAACTGACACATAGGGAAGAGGAGATGACATGTCAAAGGTTACTCTGGTATCAGAAACATTGGAAAGTGACTTCTTTCTCTTTTTTTTATCTTGATTAACTTTATTTCTGTTATATAAAATCCACTATGTGGTGGCCACAGCTGGAGCCCGAGTCCTCTGCATGGACCCTCTGGTGTGAGTCTTTACAAGATGGTCAGTGAATTCCTAGTAGGGAGACTTGGTGAACACAGTCTCTTTCCAGAGATCTGGGGTCAAATAGCTGTAGGTCTTGGAGATGGCATCAAAGGTGGCTTTGGTGAAGTTGTCGAAGGTCCCTGTGCAGCCCCTGGCTGAGATGTTGATGTTATGTGCCATCAAGTTGCTTGTGACTCATAGAGACCCTATGTACAACATCCCTAAACTCTGCTCTGTCCTGTGTCAAT
>NW_006399961.1:863706-880804 GCF_000299155.1 Elephantulus edwardii | reverse complement strand
TCCAAAACCTCTGTAAATGTCTATTAAAATTAATTAAAAAACAAATTAAAAAAATTTTAAAAAAAGTTAATGATCTCAAACTCCTTGATGGTAAGTAAGAAAAGCTAAATCTCCTCCAAGGATTTGATCTTCATATCTTTGACCAGATGGCTCAGCTTGGTGGTGGGGAGCCACTCCTTGTCTTTGGCTTTGCCCCCTCAAGCTCTGAAGCCCCTCCTATGGCCCTGTCCAGGGCCTTGGTCCTACCCTGCAGACCGCTTCCAAAACCTCTGCGGAAACCGCCACAGCCTCCTATCTCAGGAACCTGGGCCCTCTGGGCCCTGCCCCTGCACCGGCATCATCCCATTATCTGCCATTTGGTTTTTTCTCAGAGAAGAAGCTGAAATTGACTTTTATATTTATTGTATTAGCTGCTTTTGGGGCATGGTCTCCAGTGAACATAACTGTGTACACAAGGCCTTGTAAATCATCAGTAGCTGTGGGACTGAAAATTCTGTGGAGCACAGTTCTACTGTGACACATGGCATCACCATGAGGTGAGGTTGACTTGATAGCAAGATGTTTGTAGAGATGTTACCAATCATGAATACAGTCCACCCCATTTCTTATGGCTTATGGGGAATTAGTGCAGGGGCATACTAGGAAGGAATTTCAAGATTTGTATAGAACTTGGTATTTCTATGTCAAAGGTGGAGCAAACCTCTCCAATAACTTCCTGTTTCCATTTCCTTCATCCCACCCTCTCTTTGTTTTTCTTCTCATTTATTTCTCTCCATCTTTAATTTTTTCCCCTGACTTTCAATACTCAGTGGACAGTGGGATGGGCCTTGTGTTAATCATCAAGGACAGATTCTGTCTCTGACCCTTCTATCCCAGGAACTGGGACTCATACATGCTGCTAGGGTTGGAGATAGTGTGGGGAGATCCTTGAGCCTCTTCCTTGTCCTTCCTCTAGGACATTTCAAGCTCATCTCATCTACTTTCCTTCTTACCTGTTTAACATACAAGGCAGTTCAACCTAAGATATTAATGAGGTACAGTAGAGAACTATGTCATCAGCAGTTTTTCCCACAACCCTTGACTTTGACAAGTCCTTTACTAGACCTTCAAATCCCTAGACCACAGCCATAATTGAAAAAAAAGAAAGAAGAATCATTCTGCTTATATGCAAGCTCTCTGCTAAGATTAAAAAGAAAACAAATGCAAACTCTTCCATCCCCACCTTCTCAATAATGCAGACACACAGACTGCTTCCCAACATTATTGACTATGAGACAACAATGCCAGTTTATTTCAGCCCCAAAGGGTCCTTGGGCCAGGTTCAAATTGTTTTCCTGTCAAACATTCTTCTAGGTGGTATAGCACTGGTCTGTGCGTTGCTGTACAGAGGTAACTCATGGTTGCTGTGATGCTGAAGCCTGTGACAGTGATGTGCCAATCGTGGTAACGGGTACCCATGGTGGACAGTGTTGGCTGGAGCTTCCCGACTAAAACAATCCTGGAATCAGGAGTGGCATCCACTTCTGAAATGGCTTGCCTTTGGAAACTCTATGTACAAACATTGCTCAGGCCTTTCATTCATAGGGTCACTATGAGTCATCTATGACTCGACGGCACCTAACAACAACAACAACAACAACAATCAATCAATCAATCATCACCCTCATGAATATAGAGACTTTATTTTGCTCATCATTGAATTCTCAGTGCCCAGAACACTGCCTGGCACTCAACAGGGGCTCGATTCAGACTTGCTGAGTAAATAAATGGAAGTATCAGCCCCTATGCTGGAGCGTCAGTCATGGTTTACACTCTTAAAGTCTATCCCACAAGAATGACCAGCTCACATCACACAAAACTGCAGGACAGTGAGAAGGTGTGATAAGGGAGGACTGGGCTAGGTCTAGTGCTGGTTCAGAGGACAGTGAGAGTGCAAGTGCTTGGACAAGCCAGAGAAGATACTATAGCTGCATCTAGGATGACCCACAAAGAACAGACTCTTGGGTATGACATGAAGACTGTAGAGCACATGCAGGTTTGGAAGCACTTGGTCTAAGGAAGTGCTACCAGCCCAGTGCCACATTCTGGCTGTGGTAGACAAACTGTTCCTTGATTCTCTGCCTTCTTTGCTTCTGTTTCTATAATATTCAGTCCTTATCGCCCTACCACCAACTGTTTCTCCTCGGCTTCCATCAAAGGCCTCAGGGTCAATCACTGGGTGTCTTCATTTGGGCAGACAGTATTCAAGGTATACCACCCAGAATCATTAACTTGCACATGGGTTGGAATAACAGTGTTACATACTTTCCTCATATTGATGATTTGGGGTTAAACCATAACCCCTAAAAAGATAATTTTTAGGTCCTAACTGCTGATACCTATAAATATGGCCTTATGTATGACTAAAGGCCTTTGAGGCATTGTTGTTGTGTCATCGAGTTGGAACCAGCTCAGAGCTGAGCCTCCAACAGCTTTTCAGAGGAAGTGACTCACTTGGGAGGAGATTGCCTATCTCTTCCCTCTTGAGCAGCTGGTAGATTTGAACGGTTGTGTCTTTGGGTTGGCAGCACAACTCCTTATCACTAGGCCACCAGAGCTCCCTAATGTCTTTATAGACAGAATTAACAAGATGACAAGTGTCCTTATAATGTGGAGGAAAGACACAGACACAGAGAATAGATGGCCACATTATGCTGCCACAATCTAAGGAAGACTTAAGGCCGCCAGAAGATGGGAGATACAGGAAAGGATTTTCTTCTATTATTTGGAGAGAGTATGGCCTTGTCCAAACCTTGAAATCAGACTCCTAGACTCCAGGACCATGAAACAATAAATTTCTGTTGTTTTAAGCAAGATACAAACAAAACAAAACCCCAACAACCACAATAAAACTGAAAAACCAAATCAAACCTGTTGCCACTGAGTCAATTCTGAAGCAACAACTCTGAACTTAGTGTGGCTCCATCGGGTTCCGAGACTGTACTCTTACAGAAGCACATCTGAGTTTTGTGTAAGCAGCAGAAGGAGTGTCTAACTTCTAGATCTCAGAGGTGCCTTCTCAAGCCACCCAGTTTATGGTGATTTGTTATGGCAACTCTAGAAAGCTAATGTCCTGTTTAAGAAAGGCAATGTTATGTGAGAGCTGATTGTTAAGGTACTGTTAGTCTGAAGTTGCCCAAGATGGGAGTACTTACAGCAGAGATATTGGAAAACACTACAAATTAAGGATTGTATTCCCCTTCCCTGAAGGTTCAGGGCTTCATAGAAGAACTTAAAAGAACACAGAAATATCATGCAAATGTTTGGCTATCATTTTGCTAAAATAAAATATGTAAAAGCTTGATCATAAAGCATACAGAAAACACCTGTATAGCAAATGCGTGATGTAGATCTTGGTGTGTGGGAGGAGCACTGGTGGCCCATTGGTAGATTGATGCCTATGATGTGGGGGATCTCAGTTCAATTCCTGACCAATGCACCTTTCCTGTATTAGCAAAGGTGTATGTGTTATTATGACCCTGAATGGGTTTCCGTGAAGTGTCCAGACTAAGCTGGACGAGAAACACAGGTCTAGAGATCTACTGCTGCAAATCAGTCAATGAAAACCCTTACCACTACATGTAAACAAACAAACAAACAATCCCTTGAAATTAACCACATAATAAATAAAACAAGCAAGCAAGCAAATAGAACATACCACCTCCAACTTCCCCCAAACGAAAACCATTCTCATTAGTCAACTCTGACTCCATGAGGTTTCTGAGCCTATAAATCTTTCCTGGAGGAGACCGTCTGTCTTTCTCCCTCGCAGTCGCTGGGATAGGAACTACACGCAGCACAGGACCAATCTGAGCACCAGGGCTGCATAACCAAGCAATGTTGTCCCTTAATTACAAAAGAATGTTGACCTTGAAGAGTGTGGTCTTCTTTTTATTCCCAGTGTTTCAGCAGATATTTACTATTTTTTTTATAATTGCAATCTTTTAAGGAGTGAACTAAATGGGATGAAATTAACCACAGCAAATCAAAGAGGTCAGCTAGGAAGCTTCAGGGGCAGTGTGTTTATGCTAATGGAGGGGGAATAATTTTGAAAACGGAGGGTGCGAATGTGTTCAGGAGGCAATCAATGTCATTGAACTGAACAAGTAGAAATTGTGAGTATATGTTATGCTGTGCAGATTTTCAACAACTACAAAACTAAAATAAATTATTAAAAACGAAAACAAAGACCCCACTGGGTCACAATAATTGAACCTCTGTCTTATCATAAGGATGACAGCTGTTTCATCCCAGTGCCCGTGAACATGCCATGCCTTGAGAAAGACTGGACAGCATCTAACAACAGCAGCAATAAGCCGAGGTTGCAGGCCAAGCTAGTAACACATGGGTATGTCTCAAAGCCAGGCGGTGTAAGGACACACAGTACAGAAAGACATCAAGGATGCTAAGACGAAGTTCATCAGAAGGGCCTCCTTGATCTCGTGACAGACTTTGCAATGTGTGTTGCAAGTTGAAAGTCATAGAATATAATTTGAACTAACATGACACTACTTTAATTCCCATTATAACCTCACATTTCTAATGGGATTTCATTTGAGAGGAGAACTCTGATCTCATTCATTCTGCTCATGGTACCAGAGAAACAAACAAAGAATCCCACAGCCCACCCCATCCCCCAGAAAGAAGGTCACTCAATTTTTGGTGGAGCCTCTGGGAAGGAAAAGGAAGGAGAAAAACATACATGGAAGGGAAGGAGCTAGTGTGTTTTTGTTTATGAGGTGTGTCAGAGACAGTGAGATTGGCACAGGACAAAGTGGGGTTTAGGGCTGTTGTACATAGGGTTGCTATGAGTCGCAAACGACTTGACGGCACATAACAACAACAATAACAATATGTCTGAGTACATAGAGTTTCCAGAAGTAAGCTATTTCAGAAGTGGATGCCACTCCTGCTTCCAAGCTTGTTTAACTGGGAGGCTCTACCAAACATTGTCCACCATGGGTAACCATTATCACATATGACACATCAGTGTCACAGTGTTTAGCATCACAGCAACCATGAGTTACCTCTGTACAGCAAGTGGACAGACCAGTGTTATACCTCTTAGAAGAATGTTTGACCAAAAACAATTAAAGCCAGGCCTGAGGGCCGCAGATTAAAATCACCCACTTTTGACTTGGTAGCATAACTTTCCATCCACCAGGTCCACAGAGCTCTCTCTACATTGGTGTTGGTGTAGGTGTTGTTGTTAAGTGCTGTCAAGTCATAGACGACTCATAGCAACCCTATGAATGAAAGACCTGAACACTTGTATCACTTTCATCGTTTCTCCAAGTTCATAGAGTTTCTGAAGGCAAGCCATTTTGGAGGTAAAGTGTTTCAGAAGTGGATACCACTCCTGCTTCCAAGCTTGTTTTAATTGGGGAGCTCCACCACTATCCACCATGCATAACCATTACTGCATTTAACACATCAGTGTCACAGTGTTTAGCATCACAGCAACCACAAGTTACCTCTGTACAGCAAATGCACAGACCAGTGCTATACCACCTAGAAAAAGGTTTGACCAAAAATAATTAAAACCAGTGTTTGGGTCTTTTGTTCATAGGGTCGCTATGAGTTGTCTATGACTCAACAGCACTTAATAACAATAACAACAACAACAAGAACATGTCTGAATCTCATTATTTCATGAGGAATGAAATCAGCATCATGATGGGTGCCAGAAACATCAGAACTGCATCCATGCCCTCTCTGGTGTTCCCTAGTTATGAACCTGTAAATACCAACAAGCCAACATTATTATGTTTTCTAACTATTGGCTGAATATATAAATGGACACTGAGAATGCAATCTGGGCACTGTTTTTGCTTACAAAACCCACCAACCCCACCAAACCAGCTGCAGTTGGATCAGCTTCAACTCATGGTGATCCTGTATGCATCAGGGTAGAACTTGCCTCTGCAGAGTTTTCAGTGGCTGAATTTTTTCAGAAATCGATTGTTAGCTCTTTCTTCTAAGGTACCTCTGGCTGGACTAGAACCTTCAATCTCTTGCTTTAGCAGATGAGCCTGTTAGCAGTTTGCACCAGGCAGGGATTCCTTTTAGACCTGCAGGGGTAGGTTTGTCTCCCCTTGTGGTTCCTTTGAGCTTCCTTGATGGCCTCTTCTTTGGAGGAAGGGGTCCCGGGAGACTAGTGGGCTGGGAATCTAGATCTCTTTTCATCATCCAGAGGTGCCCCCCGTGGCTCTGTTCTTGTGCATTGAACATTTGTACTGTGTATTGAACAGGGGACTCCGTGCACCAAGCGAAGGCCAGGTCACTGTGGTTGAA
This sequence comes from Elephantulus edwardii, assembly GCF_000299155.1. Classification (NCBI taxonomy): domain Eukaryota; kingdom Metazoa; phylum Chordata; class Mammalia; order Macroscelidea; family Macroscelididae; genus Elephantulus; species Elephantulus edwardii. The sequence goes on along the minus strand of NW_006399961.1, from coordinate 874,471 downwards.
GCATTGTGTGGAAGGGTGGACTCCATTCCACTGAAATATTTTTTAGCCCTGGTACTTATGAGTTTGTGTATGGAACACAGGAAGAGCCACTTTTGATAATGATGCCTGGTAGTCAGAGGAGCAAGGAGCTGTGAGTCTAATGATAAACTCTTCGCCTTTCATGCGGGACACCTTGGTTCAATTCCCATTAAATGCACCTCAGTGCAGCCTCTGCCCATCTCTCAAAGGAAGCTTGTGTGTTGCTATGATGCCGAACGAGTTTCAGCAGAGCTACCAGGTAAGAGTCAGTTACGACTTGATGGCACACGACTACAATAACCAGAAATGATAGATTAGGAAGCAAGGCCTGGGGATCAACTTCTAAAAATAAGCCCATCGCAATAGACTGAATGACAGCTGAAGATGTGGATGGTGAAGAACTGGGCAGGGATGGGAGTGGGGGCAGACTGATGGCAGCTGACAACAATGACAGTTAGAAGAGCAGGACCATGGGAGACTTCTCATCTCAGAGGTGGATGGGTGAGGGCCCTGGCCACCAGGACAGGGCAGAGCAGCAAGCTAATTCTAAGTCTTCCCTGCAGCTAATTCAGCTGTTCGCTCCTGAGTCATCTACCAGTGATGTGCTTCTTGGTGGTGGCTTAGTAATACAGAGTTGTGCTGCCAACCCAAAGGAACATGGTTCGAATCCACCAGCTTCAGCCATCTTTCAAGATGGGCGACATTCTATACGATTCTGTGACACTAAAAACCTATTGGAGGGTGAGCTATGAGTTAGTTCTGACTCAACAGTACACAAAAACAACACATTTGAGAAAGTCAGCATTTTCCATCTTGCAGCCATAACTTTTCAAACATAATGTTTACCCCACATTCAGCATGCCTGCAGCAGCCTCGCCCTTTGTGGTCCCGTCAAAAGAGAGTCTATCTCTCAGTGCTCCCTGTCCCAGCTCTAGGGAGACAGCCCGAGAGGCTCTGAGATACGCACAGGGACATGGGCGATGCTGAAATGAATAGTAGCTTTGTTGATTTGGCGCTGGATCTGGTGAGGGGACCATATTAACGAAAACTAAATAGAGTCCCTCTTCTCTACACAAGGAAAAGAAAAGTCCTACTGTGGCTCACTGGGGCTACAACACAATTTCCTCCTCAGAACAGGACAAATGAAGCCAGACTGAGATTAACTTTGTGAGAAGAAATAAAAAAAGAGAAATAATTATGGGGTGAGCGTGGGATAGGGCTGGAGCAGGGGTAAGATCAAGAGTCTTTTGAGATGCTCAATTAGAGAGCTAAAAATAAAAACCAATGGGAGCTTCAATATGGAATGTGTGTGCGTGTGTGCGTGTATTGTTGTTGATTGCCTTCGAGTCGAGCATGACTCATAGAGACACTATAAGCAAAAGGCCTGAAGCCTTTCTAAAACTACTGACATTGATCAAAGTTCATGGAGTTTCTGGAGGTATGTTGTTTAGAAGTGGATGCCACTCCTGCTTCCAATATATTATCTCCTTCTCTATATCATCTCTCTCTCTCTCTTTAATTTGTTTGCTATGTACCACTGAATCAGAACGGACTCATAATTGACCCTCCAGCAGGTTTTCAGAGGCACTTAATCGCATTGGAGTTTGCTCATCTGTCTCACACGGGGCAACTGGTGGGTTCGAACTGTATGCCTTTGGAATGGCGGTGCAACTCTCCTTACCACTAAGCCACCATCAAGCAGCCCATCACTAGTAGAGGACTCAGAGGTGAGCAGCTCAATTAGCAGCAGGGAAGACTTAGAATCAGGCTGCTGCTCTGACAAAGAACCTTTTTTCCATGGTCAGGACCTTTTCCGTAGAAAGCTGTGCTGCTAACTCAAAGGTTGAGTCGTTTTGGCTGCTAAAATCCACCAGCAGCTTCTTGGAAGAAAGATAGGCAGTCTCCTCTTGCGTGATTTACAACCTTGCGAACTCATTGGAGGGTTAGCCATGACTTGAACCTGAAATCGCAACGGTCTCTATTTCTCTCTCCTTCACTCCTTCCTTCTCTCTTTCTCTGTATTATGTTATTTGCTTTCAAGTAGCCAGTGACTCATAGTGATCTTCTGTACAACAGCTCTGAACCTTCTCTACCCTGAGCCAACATTATTACCTCTAACACAACTAACCCATTAATTACCCTTTTCATTGAGTCAATCCATTTCACCCAGGGTCTTCCTCTCTTGCACTATCCCTCTACCCTCCCAAGGATAATGTCGCTCTCCAAGGATATGACCAAAGTATGTCAGACGAAGCTTCAGAGCCATTGTACGTAGGGTTGCTATGAGTAGCAGGCAACTCTACGACAGCATTGGATATTCAATTCTCTTCTCCAGCTTCACAATTTAAAGACATTTATTCTTATTTTGTCTTCATTATTCCCTGTTCACCTTTAATATATGTGTAAGCAACTGAAAATACCATAGCTTGCATCAGGTGCACCTTTATCTTTGAACTAATATTCTTATTATTTAGTACTTTGGAGATGTCCTTGACAACAACATTTCTTGGCAGCAGATTTTTCCAATCTGTAATATTTGGAGCCTCAAAAACCCCTCTGGGGCAGTTCTCTGTCCTGCAAGACTACTGTGAGTTGGAATTGATTTGAAGGCAGTAGCTTTTGGTTATGTTTATTGTTAGACAATATTTTAGCATTAGGTGGTGAATCAAAATGTATTTTTCATTGCAGTTTTTCTAAAGTATTGACTAGAGGTTGGCAAACTTTTTATATAAAGCATCTCATGGTAACATGTTTTAAGTTTTCAGACCAATAGCTATATAACTGATATTACCATGTGACAGCCGCCAAGGACAAGAAGTATGTAGATGAATGGATACGATGGAGTTATGGTAAAACTTTATTTGTGGAATTAGGTGCTGGTCAGGATCTGGACAATGGATTGGTTTGAGGGTATCTGTTCTTTTTGATAATATGCTCAAAGTTGTTGTTGTTGTAATTGTTATATGTTGTCAAGTCGGAACCCTTTTCCTATCATCCTTAATCATTGTCCAGCTTTCTGTTGCATAGCAGGTGATTGACAAGTTCATGGCCTAAATCAGGCTCACCTTAGTCTTCAAGCTGACATCATTGTTCTTCCTTGTACGAGATGTTAATAAACTGTTTATGAGACAATTATTCAATGGAACTTTACTGAGTCCTTAACTGAGACTGCCTGCTTATCAAATCCATGTATATTTGTTGAGTGAGTAACAGAGAGCTTCAAACAGTCAAAAGCCCCTGCCCCTCCCTGATCCTCTGAAGTCCAAGATCATGAGGCCAAAGAAGCTGCCAGGCTTATGTGCTGCGAGGGGCTGGAAGGGGTGGTGGGAGGTGATGGGGCCACTGAGGTTTGATGGACTGTTTAGGGAACTGTCTAATTATTTCGCTTATCGGTTTGCTGTTCCTTTCCTTTGCTCTTCCCCTCAATAAATCAAACCTCCTCCTGTTGTTATTGAGCTCCCATGTCACTGGCCCTTTGACCGTGTGTTTAACGAGTTACAACGTGACCGTGAGATTGAATGGAGGGAAGGGAGGTTCCAGATAAGTGTCAACCGTGGAAGGCAGCGCCTCAGCTTCCCAGGCTCCTGCTGGCTTCACAGGGCCAAGGACGGGCACTTCCTGCCATGTGGGCACCAGCCTAGGCTGTAGGGGAGTGAAGTGAGTGCCCTGGGGAGGCCGCCAGGCTCCCAGCTGACCTGTCTTACAGCTGGAGTCCGCAAACTACTGCCCTCAAGCCAAGGCTGGGCTACTCGTGTGTTTGTTTGATCTGTGAGTTTAGGATGTCTGCATTTTCACATGATTGAAAGAAAAATTTGAACAACTGTTTCTTATGACACTTGAGAATCACATGAAATTCAAATTTCAAGGTCTTACTCTGGGCATAGGCCATTTTTATGGCCTTGGGGTAAGGAGTTGCACCGCCCACCCAAAGGCAGGCTGTTCGAATCTACCAGTTGCTTCCTAGGAGAAACATAGGCAATCTCCTCCCATGTAATTTACAGCCTCTCAACACCTGCTGGAGGGCCAGCTATGTGTTGGTTCTGACTTGATGGCTTGCAACAATTATAACAACAACAATAATGACTTTGGGCATATTATAGGAAGACCAGTCCCTGGAGAAGGGTCAATGAAAGAGAATCAAAGAGATGAATTGACACAGTGGCTGCAACAATAGGCTTAAACATAGCAGTGGTTGTGCGGATGTCGAAGGAACTGGGCAGCATCTTGCTCTGTTGTTTATAGGGTTGCTATGGGTTGGAACTGGTTTAAAGGCTCATAACAAGGCTAACCAGCATCCCCTGACACCCTATGTCTCTCTTGCATCTCCTGCTGACCCTGGAGGGTGGGGAATTGTGGAGGTTTCTTGATGCTAAAGGCCAAGAGTCCCAGGATCTGCCTAGAATGCTCCTTCTGTCAGAAGGCTGCTAGTAACTGAGATTAAAAGGACTCACTTTGCTTTCATATATGTGGGCTTAGACACAGATAACACACAGAGACTCAGGAATGTGCAGAGACACAAACACATACACATAGACACACAGACCTCCACACCCACATGCATACAGATATTAATACACACATACATACATGTATGAACAATGTACACACAGAGACACATAGAGACATGTTTGCCTATACATACAGACATAATAGACATGTGGACTCACATTCATACATGTCAACATGAAGAAACATAGGTACACTAACATGTACTTAGACATACATATACATATGCACATACATATAAGCACATAGACCTTCCTTTAGACACACATGGGCACACATGTGGATGTACACGTAGACACACAGAGAAACACATGATAAATATAGATGCATCCTTCACACTCCAAAAAGCAATAATATGTCTCTTTCCTTTCACCCTTCTTTGGTTCCCTTACACATAACCCTGCCACTGGAACCAGTCAGTACAGATGCTTCCCCAAGTGGCATCGTCTCCAGTTGTCCAGAGACACGGCCGGTGTTCCTGGGAAGCTTTTGGCGACTGGCTGCACCACGGGCCTCAGCAAGGCAGGTAGGTATGTGTTTCCTTTATGTTTTAGGGACCCCCCCCCCACCTTTGCAGCCCGCTAATGATAACAAATGGCTGAGCCTGCACCTGTCGCCCAGGGACGCCTCCATGGACTGGCAGGCTTTGCGCCCATGGCCGGTGGAATGCCCTGCTGTCCTGCCTCCTCAGACCTGGATGCCAGAAACAGTGGCGAGAACACATGGTACTCACAGCACACAATGTGGATGGTCTTGTGCAAACCATTTTAAACTCTTTGGTCTCTACGTCACCCAACTGTGAAATGGGTGTGTAGATGGCAGTACCCAGCTAGTCGGACTGCTGGCAGCCCCTGTGGGGCAAGCACTGTGAATGCATTTTGTAAATGGTATGGTTGTCTAACACTTGGGATTAGTGTGCTTTGGGGGAAAAACCCCAAGGAGCTAATAATGAAGCAGGTAGATGATAGGCAGGGTTCACCTCCGCCCCCACCTGGTGATGCAGCACCTCTACTTTTTGAAGAGCTCTGAAAAAAAGGGTTTCTCTGACCTTTGTCACACAGAACATCAGGGTGGGTCAGCAGACATTGCCAGGAACACAGAACAAGGAATACTTATTTCCCCTCAGTGTTTGTCAGTTTAAAAATGTAAGAATATTCCAGGGTTTCTATGAGTCAGAACCTACTGGATGGAAGTGTCCTTGTTATTTTTGGTTTATATTATTCTTAAGAATCCCCACTGGTGCAATGGTGAAACTCTTGACTACTAACCAAAGGGTCATTAGTTCAAACTCACCAGCAGCTCTGAGGAATAAAAGGTGGGGTGAAGATTACTGCCTATGAGGGTAGTTATGCCCCATATAGTTGTAGTATTGTTGTTGTTATGTGCTGTCTAGTCACCTGCAACTCATAGTGACTCTGTGTATAATAGGTCTGAAGCCTGTCCTGTCCTGGGCCTGTCTCGTTGACACTGACACACCTATGCTCATTGCCGCAGTTACTGCATCAATCCATCTCATCTGGGATCTTCCTCTCCTGCGGTGCCCATCCAAACTTCCAAGCATGATGTCCTTCTCCAGGGACCAATCTCTATTGGCCCTATGCCCAAAGTATGTGAGATGGAGCTTCAAAATCCTACCCTCCAAGGAGAAACTTGGTTTTACCCTCTCCAAGACAGACCTATTTGTTTTCTTGGCAATCCATGGTATGTTCAAGACTCTTCTTGAGCACCACAACTCAATGGGATCAATTATTTTTCTATTATCCTTAGTCATTATCCAGCTCTTTGTATAGTAAGTAATTGCGAAGACCATCGCCTGGATCAGGCATACTTTAGTCTCTAGATTGACATTCATGCTTCTTAGTACTCTGGAAAAGTCCCTGATGGCATATTTTCCCAGTGCAATTTGTCTTTTGATTTCTTGACTGTTGGTGCCAAGAGTGTTGTTGTGGAGCCGAGAAAACTGTAATTGTTAACAACCTCAATCTCTTCTCCATCTGTCATGGTGCTGCCATTTGGCCCAGTGGTAAGAATCTTTGTCTTCTTGATATTGAGCTTCAATCCATACTGAAGACTGTAGTCTTTGACCTTCTGCAGCAAGCGCTTCAGGTCTTCTTCAGTTTCAGTAAGCAAGGTTGTGTCACCAGCATAACATAGGTCTATTGATGAGTTTTCCTCCAATCCTGATGCCACATTACTCCTCATAAAGCCCTGCTTCCTGAATGATCTGTTTTGCACGTAGATTGAGAAGGTATGGAGACAGGACACATCCCTGACACACTCCTCCCCTGATCTGGAAACAAGCAGGGTTTCCCTGCTCTGCTCTGAGGACTGCTTCCTTAGGTTTCTCATGAGCACAATCAAGTGTCCGGGATTCCCATTCTTCTCATTGTAATGAATTTTATGGCACAAAACACCACCACATGTTCTTCATGGAGGGCTCAGCATATATGACACTCGAACAACCAAATCAGTTGCCATCAAGGCAATCCCCTCTCGTGATCGCCTCCTGTGATTCTGTATGGTTTCATGTCTGGGACCTTTTGGAAGTAGATTTCCAGATGTTTCTTCTGAGGCACCCCAGGGTGGGTTCAAACTGCCCACGTTTTGGTTGGTGGGCCAGCATTTAAAGGTTTACACCACCTACGGACTCCTTAAGTGCACATAAAAACCAAACCCATTGCTTGTTGAGTTGATTCCAACTCATAGTTATCCAACAGGGCAGAGGAGTACTACCCACATTGGGCGTTCCAAGGTCGTACTATTTATGGAAACAGACTGCCAAGTCTTTCTCCAGTGGAATGGCCAGTGGATTTGAACTGCTGACCTTTTGGTTAGCAACCAGAAGCTTTAACCACGGTGCTATCAGGGTTCCTTACAAGTACACAGAAAAGCAGGTAATTCACCCCTTGCTTTTGTGGGAACACTTTGCCACTGAGTCCCTCCTGGTCTTCCTCTTCACTTGTTCTGTTGAAACACAGCATGCTCTTTCCCTCTGGCACCCTCCCAGAGGCTGGGAAAATATTTGATTTCTTCACTTCTCCCTTGAGCCCCATCCTTCCATCTGCTCATTTTCTAACCCTCCCTCTCCATCCATCACCTTACTCTTGGGCCATAGACTTGCACTTAAAAAAGCAGACAGTGCCAGGAAAACTCATTAAGTGAGTCAGTCTAAGAGGAGCTCGGGGTTCAGGCCACTTGGAGCTGGTGACAGCAGTGGCCAGCAGCTGACCAGCAGGAGTGGGCAAGATGCTGGGATGCTGGAACTGGTGTCCTTGGAAGCTGCCAAGGGTGCCTCAGCCCTGTTACTCACCATCAGACTCTGCTGAGAAGTCAACAAACTCTATGAATGATTCTATCCTCATAATCATGTGGTGGAATTGTGTCAATATGTGTGTGTGTGTGTGTGTGTGTGTGTGTGCGCGCGCATTTATGTTAGGAAAACTGGGTTTGAGCTTTATAAGTTGTGTCCATGGCAATGTCCTTCACCTTTCTGAACTCAGTGTGGAAGACAGACTCCTTTGAGTTCTACCTTTCCTCTACTCCTTACTATTCGGACCTTAGTCCTCTTATCCGTAAAATGAGGTTAGGCACTGATGGGTCACTGATACAAAGCTGGCCTTTTGGAGAGCTCTGGTGGCCTAGTGGCAAGAAACTAAACTGCAATCCCAGAGGTGAGCGGTTCAATTTCACCAGATGTTCTGCTGGAGAAGGAGGGACAATCTCCTCCTATACCAGTCAGATCCTATTTGACGGTACACACACACAAAATATAATAATTCAATAAGGAGAGCCAGATTTGATTTCTGACCAAAACACCTTCTGTGCAACTACCACTGGTCTGTCAGTGAGGTTTTGTGTGATGCTAAAGAGATTTCAGTGGGACTGCCAGACTAAGATAGACTTGGAAGAAAGGCCAGGTAATCTGTCTCTTAAAATCAATCAGTCAATGAAAACCCTATGAATCACAGCAGTCAAATCTACAACTGATCATGGGGTGGTGCAGGACTGGGCAGCTTCTCATTCCTTTGTGCCTGCATTGGAGGCTGACCAGAGGTCTCTAACAGGAACCATAATATTGTAACTTCCTATCTTTGGTGGCCTTGTGGTGAGAAGCTGCACTGCAATCCCAAAGGAATGGGGTTTGAATCCACCAGCTGTTTTGGTGGAGAAAGATGGGCAGTCTCATTCTGTGTGATTAACTGCCTCTGAAAACCCACTGGAGGGTCAGCTATGGATTGGTTCTGACTCAACAGCAAATAATAACAACAACAACAACAACCTACATAGATAAGATTGTGAGGATTGCACTAACTAGGTGAACAATTGGAACAGTGCCTGACACAGAGTAAACTCTATAGATGTGTTAGCTTTTATTATTATTTTTGTCAGCATTGTTATTGTGGTTGCTCTTATCTCTAAGACAGGACATCAGGCTGAGTAATCTCAAAGGGTTTTTTTAGATCCTGATTCTGTTATCCCATGACGCCCTCTTGCTCTGTGGCTTTGGCTTACATCTTCCGCTCCTCTGGGGCCTTAAATTCTTCTATGTGAGGTGCTAGGACCCTGTTGTTGATTTCCTTCAAGGAGAGCACGACTCATAGTGACTCTATGAACAAAAGGCCTGAAGCCCCTCTACAACTATCGACACTTATCAAAGTTCATAGAGTTTCCGGAGGCATGCTAGGACCCTAGCCTTGGTAATACTGGCAGCTTATGAAGCTATGAGATCAGGGTAAGGCAACTCCCAGGGTGAAGTTGCCCATTATTTCAGCATTTCCTGGGGATGTTGGAAGTATTTTTTTTTAATTTTATTAATTTTAATGAACATTTGCTGAGATTTTGGATATTCATTCATTGATTGTTGCACTTTTTTCTTTACCCCCCTCCCCCTAGTTTGCTCCTCTCTTTGAAAAGCAAAAGATAAACTCCTTCATTGGTATACAATCCCCGCCCCCCCCGACCCTGCCCCACCCACCCCCTCGCCGCCAAATGCACTCCACTATGCAACCTTAATTCTGGATTCCTGTGATAATCATAATATGCTATCATATATCACTTTTAAACTGCTCTCTCCCTCATCTGTTTCAATTCAATATACATAATCTATCCAGTTTTAAGATGTTTGTTGTTGTTGATGCTGTCAAGTTGAGTATGACTCCTAGTGACCCTATTACAAGCTGAACTGAATCCTGTCCTACCCTGTGCCATCCTCATCATCTCTGACACACTAGAGCCCACTGTTGAAGTCCCAGTGTCAGTCCATCTTGTTGAGAGTATATTGGTATGCTGTTGCAGTTAAGTGCTGCTGAGTCATAGACAACTTATAGTCACCCTGTGAACGAAAGACCTGAACACTTGTATAAATTTCATCCTTTTTACATGTTCACAGAGTTTCCGGAGGCAAGCTATTTCGGAAGTGGATGTCACTCTTGCTTCCAAGCTTGTTTTAATCAGGGAGCTTCACCAAACACTGTCCACCATGGGTAACTATTATCATATTTGACACATCAGTGTCACAGTGTTTCGCATCACAGCAACTACGAGTTACCTCTATACAGCAAGTGGACAGACTAGTGCTATGCCACTTAGAAGAATGTTTGACCCAAAACAATTAAAACCAGGCCTGAGGACTGTAGATTAAAATCACCCACCTTTGACTTGGTAGCATAACTTTCTATCCACCAGACCCACAGAGCTCTCTCTATGTTGGTGTTGTTGTTAAGTGCCATTGAGCTGTAGACTACTCATAGTAACCCTATGAATGAAAGAGCTATAGTGCCCAAGATATCATGCTGCTAATCAAAAGATTAAGAGTTCAAATCCATCAGCCTTTCAGATAGAGAAAGATGAGCAGCCTTTTCCAGTAAAGATTTACAGCATTGGAACCCGATGTGGGGGGGATGGGGGGTGTCACTTACAGTCAGAACACACTCCATGGCAGTAGGATTGAGTGTTGGTATATTGTGAGCTATTACCTATTTCAGAAGTTAATCACAATAACAGCTTCCATTTGTGTCTCCCTCTCATTGCTTCAAGTCAGAATCAACTAATAGCTGAACCTCCATTGGGTTTCCAAGACCATAAATCACACAGGCGGACATTGTCCATGCTTTTCCTGAAGAACCACTGGTGGATTTGAGCAACCAGAAATGCTTTGAGGTGAAATCCCCTGTGAACAACACCCTCAGAAGTCCCTTCACTTTGTCTTTGCTGTTGTTAAGTGCTGTCAGGCTGTAGCGAC
>NW_006399961.1:858267-859579 GCF_000299155.1 Elephantulus edwardii | reverse complement strand
TAGTTTTCTTGCTGAGTCTTTAGGGTTTTCTAAGTATGCCAAACCTATTCTTAAAGTGGTTTTTAAATTCAGTTGGGATACACTCAAAGTTGTATTTTGGTTCTTGAGGGCTTCTTTTCATTTTCTTCACCTTTACTTTACTTTTCAGTGGGCTTAAAAGACTCACATTCATTGAACATTTACCAATCAGTGTCAAAGGCACCTTGATGATATAGTTGTTGTTAGTGTTAGGTACCACTGAATTGAGTATGACTCATAATGACCCTATGAACAAAAGATTTGAACCCTGTTCTATCCTGCACCATCCTCACACTTCCTGACACACTAGAGCCCATTGCAGCAGTCACTGTGTCAGTTCACCTGTTTGAGGATCTTCCTCTCCTTCGCCGACCCTCTCCCCTTCCCAGCATCATGTCCTCCTCCAAGGAATAGCCCCTCTTAGCAACATGTCCAAAGTATGTGAGGTAAAGCCTCATCATTCTTGCCTCAGAAGAACACTCAGTCTCTACTCTCTCCAAGACATATCTATTGATATTCAGTGTTCTTCTCTAACACACAGTTCAAAGGTGTCAATTCTTTTTCTGTCATTTTGTGTAGTGATATATTGGTTAAAGGATTCGTGGTGATATATTGGTTAAAGGATTCAGCTATTAACTAAAATGTAGCCAGTTTGAACCCACTGGTTGTTTTTTAGGAGCAGTCTACTTCTGTAAAGATTTACAGCCTTGGAAACAGGCAAATTCTACTCTGTCTTTCAAGTGTCATTTTGAGTTGGAGTCAACTGGAGTGCAGAATGCTTTGCTGGCCGGGTGCTAAGAAGCTGTGTTGTGATCCCATAGGAAAATGGTTTGACTCCACAAACTGCTCTGAGAAAGAAGGATGGGCAATCTTGTCACATGTAATTTACTGCCTCTGAAAACCTTCTGGAGGATCAGCTATGAGTTGGTTCCAACTCAATGGAACAACAACAAAAACAACAACAGAGCCTTCTTTGACTTATTCTAACTTCACAATAACAGGGAGATAGAAATGATTATCCTCATTTTTAGAGATGAGGAAACTTCATCACAGAAACATTAAATAACTTATCCAAGGACACAGAATCAGTGAATGGAAAAGTCTAGATTCAAGGCAGAAACTCTTGATGCATTATATATCAGCAGTTGTTCTTGGAGTTGACTTCTGACTTTATGATTGTAACTTGTTTCCATGCCATTCTTTTCAAGGAATTACTCACATTTATGTTTAAGACAACAGAGATGTGTTTGTTGTTGTTGTTGTTTAATGCCGTTGAGTCGTAGACGACTCATAG
>NW_006399961.1:814505-856912 GCF_000299155.1 Elephantulus edwardii | reverse complement strand
CAGTGCAGCTTCTTGCCACTATGCCACCAGAGCTCCCTTCACCTGCTTCTTTTGGACACATCAGAGGGATTCATCACTGAAACAGTGTTGGATAAGTAGAGGTTAAGGAGGGTACAGGAAATCCTCAGTAGAGTGGAATGATACAGTATTTTCAATGATGGCCTGGGCTATGCCAGTGACTATATGACATAGGACCAAACGATGTTTTATAATAATGGTGCCCTGGGTTGGAGTCTATTCAACAGCATCTATCTAGCTGAGTAGGTTATTATTTTTAACTTTCTCTTATTTTGAAAAAAATATACAGAGGCATGCACAAAGCAAAATCAACAGCTCAATGAACTATTAAAAGACAAATAACTACCACATAACTACCACCACATCAAGGAGGAAAATACTGCTCACACCCCTCAAATTCCATTCCTGCTTCACCCCAATGACCACCTTGCTTTTTCCAAAATATATTATGGCTTTATGGAAATACTTTTCTTGAGTTTTGTCACCTAAGTATGAACCCCATTACAAATTACAGTTTCCCTGATTTTTTATTTTTATATAAATGGAACCATTTGTATCTGACTGATTTTACTCAGTGGTAGTTTGTCAGATGCATTCATGTTGTTTTATGGATGGTTGTATTTTCATTGCTGAAAAACATTCCAATTGTATGAATATACTCTAATTTATTTAGCTGTTCTATTTTTGATGAGCCTGTAGATAGCTACAGGTTTGGGCTATTTTGAACAAAGATGTTATAAGCTTGTGTCATGTTACACACATGCACCAAGGTGCATAGGGTGGATTAAAAAAAAAGTGTGACTTCAGTTTAGTAGAAAATATGAAATTATACCCCAAAATAGTTATGTCAATTTATTAGCTCTGCGTGTTTCTAGTTGCTTCATATCTTCATCAGCACTTGTTGTTATTATTGTTAGGTGCTGTCGAGTTGAGTACGATACATATTGACCCTATGAATAACTGGTCTGAATGCTGTCCTATTCCATACCATCCTCACAATTTCTAACACTCTCAAGGCCATTGCTACTATCACAGTGTCAAGCCATCTGGTCATGAGGGTCTTCCTCCCTTTTTCTGTCCCTCCATCTTCCTAAGCATGATGTCCCTCTCCAAGAAATCGCCTCTCCTAGAAACATGCCCAAAGTATGCGAGACAAAGCTTCATCAACTTTGCCTCTAAGGAGTACTCTGGCTGTATCTTCTCCAAATCATACCTGTTTATTTTCTTGGCAGTCCACAGGATATTTAGCACTTTTCACCACCACCATAGCTCAAAGACATCAATTCTTCTTTCATCCTAACCAGACATGGCCTGAATCAGGCACTAACCAGACTAACCAGACTAACTAACTAACTAACTAACTAACATGACTAACCAGACATGGCCTGAATCAGGCACACCATAGTCTTCAAATTGACAACATTGTTCCTCAATAATTTGGAGAAGTCCCTGGCAACAGACTTTCCCAGTGAACTAACATCTCCTGATCTCCTAACTGCTGGTACCAAATGTATTGATTGTGGATCCAAATAAGATGAAGTTGTTAACAGTCTCACTCCTTTCTCTGTTGCCACAACAGAATAATATCATGATGTTATCTACCATTGCAGTGGTGAGAATTATTGTTTCCTTGACTTTGAGATGCAATCCATACTGAAGACTGCAGTGTTTACCATTCTGTAGTAAATGCTTCAAGTCCTCCTCATTTTTGGCAAGCAAGGTTGTATTATCCGCATAATTATTGATGAGTTTACCTCCAATCCTGATGCCACAGTTTTCTTCAGAGAGTCTAGCTTCTCCAGTAATTGACTCAGCATATAGATTAAATATGCTATGAGTCACCTACGACTTGACAGCACTTAACAACAACATAGATTAAATAACTATGGAGAAAGGATACAATCCTGACACACACCTTTCCTAATTTTAAGCCATGCCTTATTTCTTTGCATTGTTTGTACAACAGCCTCTTGGTCTAGGTATATGTTTTGCACAAACACAAAAAGTGTTCTAGCTTTCCAATTCTTCTCAATGTTAAGCATAATTTGTTATGAACCATATAGTCAAAAATGCCTTTGCATAGTTAATAAAGCACAAATAAATATTCCACCGGTATTCCTTGCTTTCAGCCAGGATCCACCTGACATCACCAATGATATCCCTGGTTCTACAGCTTCTTCTTCAATCCAGCTTGAATGCCTAGCAGTTCTCTGTCCATGTACTGTTCTAGCAATATTTGAATGATCCTCAGCAGTATTTGCTTGCATGTCATATAAATAGTATTGTTCAATACTTTCCAAAATCCGTAGGAGCACCTTTCTTGGGAATGGAAACAAATATTAATCTCTTTCAGTCAGGCAGCCAGGCAGCTGTCTTCCAAATGTCCTGACACAGATTGCTGAACACATCCAAGGTTGCATCTGTCATTTGAAACATTTCAATTGGTATCTCATCTCTCCCTGGGACCTTATATTTGTCAATGCATTCAGTACAGCTTGATTTTTTTTCATTCATTATCACTGGCTCTTGATCTTACGGTGTTTTTAAAAACATTTCAGAGTCGGCCAAAAATTTTTGGTACCGTGTCTCTATGTATTCCATCAACCCTTAGCGTTATACCTTTTTTAATTAGACCTCTTCTGGTATTTATGTAGTGGCCTCTCATTGTGGTTTTAGTTTGTATTTCCCTAGTGACTAAGAAGAGGAGACCTAGTGGCACAGTGGTAAAAATACATGCCTGCTAATTGAAAAGTTTGTGGTTTGAACCCTCCACCCATCCCATGGGGAAAAAGAGGTTGGTTGCAGTCTTTGTTCTCAAAGATTTATAGTCTTGGAAACTTTGTGTGAGCAGTTCTATTGTGCCCTATAGGGTCGCTATGAGCTTCAGTTGACTCAGTGGCAGTGGGTGGGTCAGTGATTAATGAAATGAGCTCCTTCGCATTTATTTACTAGCCATTAACATTTCTGGCGACTCCATTACTCATCTGACTCATGCTGAACTTGTAGCCAAGTGAATGAAGGCTTTGACATAGGATTCTGTTTAATCATACCTCCCCCACTGACTTCAATTGGATTTGGATCTTCACAGCAGGTTCAAACACATTGCTAAGAACAGCAATAACAACAACAACAACAGCTAATATTTACTGAACGTCCACTGTATTCCCAGCATGGTGCTACGTGCTTTATGTGCGTAATTTCTTTTAACTGGCACAAGAAACTTCTGGTATCTTTTACTGCTATTTCTACCTTCACTTTACAGATGTTTAAAAATCTCGCAGCCAGTTTATCTTTTCAAGTTCATCATGGCCAAATTCTACCTTCCACTAAACATATGAAGATAATCCAGACAAGGGTTTTTTTTTCCTTTCTTTTAACCACTTCATAGAAAGCATTGCCTGAGATCAAGGTGAGACTAGTTAAGGAAGTTACCCCAAAAATGTGGCCTAACTTGGCTTCAAATCAATATTCCTAACTGTTTTAGCCTATGCCCTTCGAAAATTTAATTATCTGACTACAGGAAAACATTTTTTTTAAAAAGAAAATTGAATAATAAAATGGAGTTGGTCATGGGGTTAACTGTGTCCCCCACAAATACGTCAACTCGCACGTCATGATTCTCAGTATTTTGCAAGTGTCCTGTGGATTATAAATCTAATCTTTATGATGTTACTAAGGCAGGATTGAGGCAGTTATGCAATGATGTAACCATTCTCCATGATTACCTCCTCTGATGTGCCAATTAGATCTCAGGGTCTTCGAGTGGGATGCAATAACCTTCATTAAGTCACAGCCCTGAACTGATGGAAGATGTTTCCCTGGGATGTAAACCTGTATCACCTTTCATTTCTTTAAGAGACAAAAGGTGAGAGATGTGAGCAGAAATGGTGGGGTGTAAGAAAGAAGAGGCCCTTTGGACCTGGGTCCCTGCATGATGCTTCTCCTAGATCCAGGAAATGCTTGATACCAAGACACATGGAAATCTCCATGGAATACTGGACCTACAGATACCAAAAAGAGACAAGGACTTTCTTCTAGAGCCGACACAGAGATAATTATTTCTCCTAGAATCAGGGCCCTAAATTCAGATTTCTAGCCTCTTACACTGTGAGAGAATATATTTTAATCTCTTGAAGTCTTCTTCTTGTGGTATCTTTTTCAAGTACTGAGTGGCTAAGACAGAGATTTATTTAATTGTCAAATGAAGAAAAACAGTTGTAAGGCAAAAAAAACCCTAGTGTCCTTCATATGCAAAGAGCTTTCACAAAATAATAAGAAGACAACTACCTCAAAAGAAAACGATCAAAGCTTTTTGAGACTAAATAATTCTAGAAACTTTGCACACTGGTACATGGTCTTGTACCACCACAGTATATATAAGTCAATTTATGACTTTGAGAAATTCTGTACTAAAACTTATTTTTGCATAAACTTTTCCAAGTCTATATGATAAAAAAGCCTTAAGATCCAGAATAATTATAAAGCTTGGAATTGTTGTTGTGGTTGTTATATGCTGTTGAGTTACTTGCAACCCTATGTACAACAGCTCTAAACCCTGCTCTATTCCTTGCCAACCTTATTTTCTCCAACACACCTTTTTGAAAAAATAAAAAAAAAATGTTGAACATTACAATAATCACTGCTCCTTCTGCTTTCTTTTCTGGTAAAACTTTTAACAGAGGAAGAAGTTAGTTTAGCCAGGAATTTTTCAACCTTGATGCTATTGACGTCAGGGTAAGTCTCTGTTGTGGGCGTGGGGGGGGGTGCACTATCTGATGTCCAGCAGCATCCAAGCCTCCACTTACTAGAAGACGAACACTCCCTGTTTTGACAAACTTAACTGCCTCCAGATATGGCTATGGATGTGTGTGTGTATGTATGTGTGTGTGTATAAGGGAGTGGGTAATTGGGGCTTGCGGGATAGGGAGAATCATCCTAGATAAGAACAACTGGTATAGTTTGACTGATCTGTAAAGAACTCACGGTAATAACCAGGATTATCAGGAGGGGCTAGTCCTTGGGAAAATCATCATGTTTGGAAAAGCTGAAGGCTTGAAAAGGTGAGGAATATTCTCAATGAGATGGATTGATACAGTGACTACAGTGATGAACTTGACCATGGTAGAGATTGTGAGGAAGGCACAGGGTCGGACAAGGTTTCTGTCTGCTGTACACAGCGTTGCTGAGTGGAACTGACTCACTAGCATCTAAGGACACCATCTAAGCTCTCCTGAGATTGTTCAGTTCTTGAATTTGGGAAGCGTGAGACACAGACTTCAGTTCTACACCAGAGAACGTTTGCTCCCATACAACATGACTGTGTACCAGGCAGAACAGCAGTTCAGCATCCAGGCTGAAGACGAGAGAGAGTCCACGGATGATGAAAGCAACCCCCTTGGGAGAACTGGTATTTGGACAAAGACTTACACAATATATCAAGTGGGAAAAGCATTTCTTTTGGCTTTTTTAATGAACTTTGATATTGTTTGTGTATTTTATAATTCATATTAATGAGTGACCTGCATAAAGAGATATCCTAAAAACTATTAGAAGCAGGTATGGCATCCACTTCCTAACCAAAGTGCCTCTGGAAACTCTCTGAACCTTGAGAAACAATGATAGTTATGGAAAGGTTTCAGGTCTTTTGTTCATAGAGTCACTATGAGTCGTGCTCAACTCAACGACAATCAACAACAACAACAACAATATTGTTATTCCAGGGAGCTCTGGTGGCCTAGTGGTAAGAAAATGCACTGCAGTCCCAAAGGCATGTGGTTTGAATCCGTCAGCTGCTCTTCAGGAGAAGGATGGTTAATTCCCTCCCATGTGATTTACTGTCTCTGAAAACCCACTGGAGGGCCAGCTATGGGTCAGTTCTGATTTGATGGTACACACCACCACCACCACAACAACAACAGCATTGTTATTCTATGCCTTCTGATATCTGTTATTTTTCCTTTCATTGAAGGGGTGCTCATGGATTGAATTAAGTTTGCCAAAAAAAGAGAAGAAGGAGTGTTGGTGACATAGTCCTTAACCTGTCTGGTTGCTTAACCGTAAGTCCAATGATTCAAATCTACCAGTTGCTGTACAGGAGAAACACAGGCAGTCTGTAAGGATTTACAGCCCAGGAAATCTGATGTAGGGTCCCTGTGAGCTGGAGTTAACTAGATACTTGTTGTTATGTGCTATCAAGTTGCCTGTTACTCACAGAGACCCTATGTGGATTTAAAAGGAAAAATTGAAGCTTCACCTCTTCTGCCTATGTTAATCACCTTATTGGAAATAGGGTCCTTGAGCATGCTATCAAAAAGCTATGAAAAAGAATGTGGCATCAGAATTGGAGGAAGACTCATCAACAATCTACGGTTAGACCCAGCCTTGCTTGCTGAAAGTGAAGAGGACTTGAAATAGAAGGTCAAAGATACTGTCAATTTGGATTACAGCTCAACATCAAGAAGATGAAGAAAGCCTCATCACTGGACCAAGAGGCAACGTCACGATAGGTGGAGAAAAGGTTCACGTTATTAACAATTTTGTTTTACTCGGATCTACAATCGATACCTATGGTAAGAGCAGTCAATAAATCAAAAGGCTTGTTGCATTGGTAAACTCTGCTGCCAAAGACCTCTCTAAAGTGCAAAGATGCCAGTTCAAAGACTAAAGGGTGCCTGATCCAAGCCATGGTCTTTTCAATCAGTGTCTAGGCATCTGAGAGTTGGACAGTGAGTAAGGCTAACAGAAGAACAGATGTCTTTGAATTGTGGCTTTGGAAAAAGAGTATTGAATATCCCATGGACTGCCAAAGGAACAAACAAGTCTGTTTTGGAGTAAGTGCAGCCAGGGTGTGCCTTAGAGGCAAGGATGATAAAATCTCATCTCATGTACTTTGGGGATGTGGTCAGGAGGGGTCAATCCTTAAAAAAATATACTTTGCTGATAAAGGTGGATGGTCAGTGAAAGACAGGAAGACGCTCAGTAAGACAGATTGACAATTTGGTGGCTGAAGGGAGGGGGTGAAAAGAAAGAAACAATGTACATGAGTGAAACACAATACAAACCAATTATTATATGCAAATCAGTAAAACTTTTTTTTTTTAAAGACAGATTGACACAGTGGCTGGAATATATCAGAGACCATGAGACCGGTACAGGTAGAGCAAGGTTCAACTCTGTTGTTCACAGGGTTGCTATGAGTTGTAGCTGGCTTGATGGCACCTATTATCAGTGATCTGAGATCACACCAGACTAGACTGGCTAATAATCCAATATAGTCATGTCCTTAGAAAAGAGAAGAAACACAGACAGACTAGGAAACATGACCAAGTGTCTATCATGCCTTGGCTGCCAATGAATGAAAAGGTGCGGTTGCCTGAAAACTATAGTGACATGAAAAGATCTTTCCCTAAGAGTCTTCAGAGGAAGCTTAGCCTTGCTGACAACCTGATTTGGGTCTCTACCCTTCAGAATTGCACCCATTCAGCTTACAGTGCTTTGTAGCAGCCCAAGGGGATGGAACAAGGATGTACTGGTTCTTCTCTTATCTTCTATTGTTTCTTGTTGGTTGTGATTCCTGAAATTCCCAGACCACATCAGCTACACACAGTTTCCCCGTTGCCTCTCATTCCTTCCCTCTGACTTCCTCTGTATCACGCAGTCACCTGAAAGTTATAGAACTGTCTTTACAAACCAAGGCCCGCTTCCCAAGATACTTTCCAACTTCCCATGTGATACAGATTGAATTGTGCTTCCCAAAGTATGTGTGGGCATCCTAACATTTATGTCTCTGGATGTAATTCTGTTGGGAAGCAGGGTTTGCTGTTTTGTTTTCTGTTTGGTTTTTTTTTTGTCATATTAATAAGGTCATATTGATGTAGGTTGTATCCTCATTTCAGAGTTACATGGGCAGCAAAGACATGGATTAGATGAGATGGATTCAATGACATTGAATATAAACATAGGGAGATAAGAGCAAGATACAGGAAGACTGATGCACACATATCAGGTGCAGACTGCCAAGGAATAGGAAATGGCAGGGCTATAGAAGCTGAGACCAAGAACTTCTTCCCAAGTGGACAGAGAACCTTCCTCTAGAACTAGTGGTCTTCTTGGCATCTAGTCTTTTTATTACTATTTTATAAGTTGCGTACCATGGTGAGTGGTCAAGGCCTCAAAACCTGTTCCTGAGATGGTTCTGAAATTCAGGTGGGATAGACTGGAACAGCACATCAGCAGAGAACTGCCAGAAGTCCAGGCTGGGTTTAGAAGGGGTTGTGGTACTAGGGATATTGTAGCTGATGTTAGATGGATCTTAGCTGAAAGCAGGGAATACCAGCGGGATGTATATCTGTGTTTCATTGACTATGCAAAGGCATTTGACTGTGTGGATCATAACAAACTGTGGCATACCTTTTCAACCTATATGCAGAACAGATTATCCAGGAGGCTGGGTTCTATGAGGAGAAATGTGCAGTCAAGACTGGCGGAAGATCTATCAACAATTTGTGTTATGCAGATGACACAACCCTTCTTGCTGAAAGTGAGGAGGACCTGAAGCACCTGCTGCAGAGTGTCAAGGACTGCAGCCTCCAATATGGATTGAGGCTCAATGTCAATAAGACAAAGATTCTCACCACTGGGCCAATTGGCAGCATCAGGATGGATGGTGAAGAGATTGAGATTGTACACAGCTTTAGTTTGCTTGGCTCCACAGTCAACAGTCTTGGCACCAGCAGCCAGAAAAATTAAAGGTGTATTGCCATAGGAAAGTCTGCTGTTAGGGACCTCTCCAAAGTACTGAAGAGCAATGGTGTCTCTGGAGATTAAGGTGCATCTGATACAGGCCATGGTCTTTCAATCATTTGTTATGCATCAGAGATTTGGATAATGACCAAGGAGGATAGAAGGAGAATTGATGCCTTTGAACTGTGGTGCTGGAGAAGAGTATTGAGAGTACCGTGGACTGCTAGGAAAACAAACAGATTCATCCGGGAAAAGGTTAAACCAGGTGGCTCCCTGGAGGCAAGGATTCTGAGGCTCCATCTAACATACTTTGGACATGTTGTAAGGAGAGACTGGTCCTTGGAGAGGGACATCGTGCTTGAGAGGGTGGAGGGACAGCGCAGGAGGGGAAGGCCTTCTATGAGGTGGATTGATTCAGTGACTAGGGTAATCGGGATGGGTGTGTTGGAGAGAGTGAGATTGGCACAGGACAGAGCAGAGTTTAGGGCTGTTGTACATAGGGTCGCTATGAGTCGCAAGTGACTCGACAGCACATAACAACAACAACCACCACCTTGGTGAGGTATTGTCAATTGCTCCCTATCCATGAAGCATATCTCTAGAGGTGCCCTGATGGCCTTGTGGTCAGTATTTGTGTCAAATGTTTGGAATCTACAAGCTGCTCCATGGATGAAAGATGGACAGTATCTTCCCATGTGGTTCACTGCTGGAGGGTCAGATATGAGCTGGCTCCAAATTGGCAACATATCACAATGACAGTCCTATATGTGGAACATATACCTAGGGAGCTCTGGTGGCTTAGTGGTAAGGAGCTGCACTGCAAACCCGAAATCACACAGTTCAAATCCACCTGGTGCTCCACAGAGGAAAGATGGGCAGTCTCCTTATATGTGATTTACTGCCTCTGAAAACACAGTGAAGGGTTGGTACCTAATAATAACAAGAACAATACCCATGCATGTGAAAGTTATACAAAGAATAAAGATGACTGGGGAATTCATGCCTTTGAATTATGGTATGGGTGAAGAGTACTGAACATACCACCGAATGCTAAAAGAACAAACTGATTTGCCTCGGAGTATGTGTGTTTAGGGCATTTTTTACAGGCAAAGAAGGTGGAAGGTGAGGTGTGTTCTCACATACTCAGGGCATGTTATCAAAAGGTGACAGTCTTTAGAAAAAGACACCATGCTTGGAAAAGAAGGTCAGCAAAGGAGAGGAAGACCCTCAACGAGGTAGATGAGCACAGTTACTGCAACAACGGGCGTGAGCATGAGAAAGACTGTGCGGTTGATTCAGGAAAGGACGAGACTCAGACCTGTTGTTTACAGGGTCATTGTCAGGTTAGTTAACTTGATGGCATCTCGTGACAACATTTATTTGCAACAGGAAAAGTGGACTTGGGGGGAGGAATTGTATTAACAATGAAAGAATTTTTCTTTTACTTTTCAAAGAGAAGAGTGAATTGGGTGGGGATGGGTGGGTAGGGAGAAAAGTGCAACAAGGAATGGAAATCCAAAGTCTCTGTAAATGTTCATTAAAATGAAAAACTAAATTAAAAAAAGAAAAGCCTGATCAATATAGATTGCTAGAGCATGCCACTGTGTCCCTGTAAAAGGTATTATTTATTTTTATAGAAGTCAATTAATTCCAAAAGCTTCTTCCAAGGATCCATATATTCTCCACCTTCTCGACAGGCGATACAGGAATGAAGAAGATATAATAGAAGCTTATAATGTCATTGTGGAAGCAATGCCTGAAACCCTTGATTAAATTATTGTTGTTGGGTACCAGAGAGTTGGAACTGACCCATAGCTGACCCTCTGGGGGTTTTCAGAGGCAGTATTATTACCTGTACAACCATTCCCAACCATTTCTCTTAAACCACAATCATAACAAACAATTGGTTAACAATTCCAATTGCTGTTATGTGCTGTTGAGTATGACTCATTGCAATCCTATGAACAACAGATCTGAATCCTGCCTTATCCTGTGCCATCTTCACAATCTGTGACACACGTGAGCCATTGCAGCAGTCACTGTGTCAATCCATCTAGTTGAGGGTTTCCTCTCCAAATATGATTCCTCTCTCCAAGGAATAGCCTCTCCTAGCAACATGTCCAAAGTATGTGAGACAAAGCTTCATTATCTTTGCCTCCAAGGAGCACTCTGGCTGTACCTTGTCTAGGACATAGCTGTTTGTTCTTTTGGCAGTCCATGGGGTATTTGGTACTAAATTCCAGTTAGGATTAGGTAAATAGAGAGGTATCTGAGGAAATGTTCCACGCTTTTGTGGTCTGAGCCAGTAAGGAGGCGATCCTTGGCTGATTAACACTGTTGTGGGAGTCTGGAGTAAGGGTGAGAGTGGCAGGGAGATGAATGGAAGAGGGGAAGGTGGTCTGGGAAAGCCAGGTGGGCACCCAATGTGAGCAGAAGAACCATTTCTCTTACCTTTCCCATTCCAGCGTGGGCATGTCCCAGCTTGACCACGACGGGGAAGTGTGGGGCTGTGAGCTGAAAGAGACAAGAGGAAACCACTCATTAGCATCCAAAGGCTTCTCCACGGAGGCTCCAGGCACTGCCTGCTCTGTGGAGTCTCATTCCTCTGACACTGCAGGATTCTCCGCAGAGATGCACAGACAGCCACCCTGCTACAGCTTAAATACCCGGAGTGTCAGTGCTTTTGACTATCAAAGGAAGTTCCAAGTTTACTTTTTTCTTATTTTATTAATTTTAATGAACATTTACAGAGACTTTGGATTTCCATTCATTCATTGTTGCACTTTTCCCCTTCCCCCCCAGTTCACTCCTCTCTTTGAAAAGTAAAAGAAAAATTCCTTCATTAGTATACAATCCCCCCCCCGTCCCCCCCCAAAGCAGATATATGCACACCCATGTTTATCACGGCTTTGTTCACAATAGCAAGGAGTTGGAAACACCTAAGTGCCCATCAACAAACTAATGGATAGAGAGGCTGTGGTATATTCACACAATGGACATTCCAAGCTTTTAAAGCCAGCTTGCCTGGGGCAGCCAACAGTATTTTTGCTGTTATGAGTGGCTAAGTGGATTTGAAGTATGTAGTGCCAGAGAACAGGTTTTCCTAGGATGTAATCTTTAGGAGAGCAGATCACAGGTCTTGTCTTCTGCACTGCAGCTGGTTAGTAGTTAAGCACTTAGCTTTTGTATCATCAGGACTCCTTGGAGAGTTGTGTTGTTGTTGTTGATTGCCTTTGAGTAGAGCACGACTCATAGCGACCTATGAACAAAAGGCCTGAAGCCCCTCTACAACTATCGATATTTATCAAAGTTCATAGAGTTTCCAGAGGCATGCTATTTAGGAAGTGGACGCCACTGGTTTCCACCCAGCTCTAACACTCGTGCAACCTTCATGTGTACCTCAGTTTCTCCATCTATGAAATGGGAATGAAAAGAGTATCTAATCCATAGAACTGCTGTGAGGATTTTAAAAAGGCTATTATAGGTCTGTGTTTCATTGACTATGCAAAGGCATTTGACTGTGTAGACCATAAAAAACTGCGGCTGACTCTGAGAAGAATGGGAATCCCAGAACAATTGATTGTTCTAATGCAAAACTTATACTTGGACCAGGAGGCAGTCGTCAGAACAGAGCAAGGGAACACTGCATGGTTCAAAATTGGGAAGGGCGTACGCCAGGGATGCATCCTATCTCCATACCTTTTCAACCTATATGCAGAACATATTATCTGGGAGGCTGGGCTCTATGAGGAGAAATGTGGGGTCAGGATTGGTGGACGATTTATCAACAATCTGCGTTATGCGGATGACACAACCCTGCTTGCTGAAAGTGAGGAGGACCTGAAGTGCCTGCTGCAGAGTGTCAAGGACTGCAGCCTACAATATGGATTGAGGCTCAATGTCAAGAAGACAAAGATTCTCACCACTGGACCAATTGGCAGCATCAGGATGGATGGTGAAGAGATTGAGATTGTACACAGCTTTAGTTTGCTTGGCTCCATAGTCAACGGTCTTGGCACCAGCAGCCAGGAAATTAAAAGGTGCATTGCCATGGGAAAGTCTGCTGTTAGGGACCTCTCCAAAGTGCTGAAGAGCAGTGGTGTCTCTCTGGAGACTAAGGTGCGTCTCATACAGGCCATGGTCTTCGCAATCACCTGTTATGCATTAGAGAGTTGGACAATGACCAAGGAGGATAGAATGAGAATTGATGCCTTTGAGCTGTGGTGCTGAAGAAGAGTATTGAGAATACCATGGACTGCTAGGAAAACAAATAGATTTGTCCTGGAGAGGGTTAAACCAGGTGGCTCCTTGGAGGCAAGGATTCTGAGGCTCCGTCTAACTTACTTCGGACATGTAGTGAGGAGAGACCGATCCTTGGAGAGGGACATCATGCTTGGGAGGGTGGAGGGACGGCGCAGGAGAGGAAGGCCCTCTATGAGGTGGATTGATTCAGTGACTGGGATAATTGGGATGGGAGTGTCAGAGACAGTGCGATTGGCACAGGACAGAGCGGAGTTTAGGGCTGTTGTACATAGGGTCGTTATGAGTCGCAAGCGACTCGACGGCACATAACAACAATAACAACAATAACAACAATAACAACAGCAATAACATTATAGGTGAAGTTGCTATATTATAAACATCCAGTGATTGAAAGTGTCATTGTTGCTGTCACAATTCTGCCATAATCCCACCACGAATCTCTCAAATGTCTGAAGAGTTTCATGATCTCCTAAGGCCACCCTCAGCCATGCAATGGCTGTACCCTGTGGGACACCAGGCTGCATTGCTACCTGAGGTAGTCAAACCTGATGAAGGCAACACCCTTGTTGAGTTCCCACTTGTATTTCCTGCTCCTGGTCCAATGCTGAACCTGTGGCTTGATCCATTTTCCCAGTGGAGCCTGTATAGTGTACATGCTTCTCCTGATGATACAAACTGGAAGACTGCGTTCACAGTCACAGACATTTAGCCGGGAAGGGAGGCCACCAGCATTCCAAACTCAGTGAGCTGCTCCCAAGCCCAGCATCTTTCTGAATACTTTTCTTCTTATGTCATTGAAATACTGCTTGAGAGGTGTTTGTCTGGTTGTTAGAATCTGCATATTGTGTATGGCTTACGAGTAAAGACATTGAAAAACAAGGAACTCATTGAATAGTACACAAAATGGATAACCCTGGAGGATATTATGTGGAGTGAAATATCTCAGTCACAAAAGGACAAATACTGCACAGTGCCACTGCTATAGAGGAGGACTGACATCAAAGTTCGGGGGAGACTGAGAAAGATGGGATAAATACTGTATACTGCATTGAAACAGATGAGGGAGAGAACTGTTTAAAAGGGATATGTGATTAGATATTATTGTCATGACAGGAGTCCAGAACGAAGGCTGCACAGTGGAGGGAGGGATTGAATAACAAAGAATTTTTTCTTTTACTTTTCAAAAAGAAAAGCAAATTGAGAGGAGGGATGGGCAGTGAGAAAAGTGCAACAATGAGTGAAAGGAAATTAAAAGTCTCTGTAAACTTTAATTAAAATTTTTAAAAAACGAGAAAAAAAATAAAGGCTATCCCTTCTAGCTATTTGATCATAAAAGGACTCCTTTACATGTGGGTCCTACCTTCCACCCCCAGCCAGGATTAACCATGTCCTACTCCCTACATTGTACAACTGTCTGTTCTTCCATCTGTAAGTCTTTCCTGAATTGTTCTCTAGAGATGTTGTCTGTTCTTTCACACTTTGAGATCCTTGACAGCAGGAACTGGAGCGCTTCCCTCTCGATACCTAGCATCTTAGGAGATAGGAAGTGTCTTCTGCAGAAGTGTCTGCAGATTACAAAGCCATTCCAGGGCCCTCATTTCATTCTATCTTCATGCTGGCCCCATAACAAAACAGGAAAGGTACTTTTATTACCATTTAAAAATAAGAAAGTGATGGCTCATTTCCCCCTTAGGAAAGGGGGAAACTAGAATTTGAACTTGGACCTGTCCACCTCTGAGTTTGATAAGGTGTATTTACTTGAACAGTTTCCTCCAAGGTCTAAAACAAGGGTGGTCTACAGCAGAAAGAAAAGAAGCTTCCCCCTCTTCTATTTTCAAGTTAGATTTTTACCATCCCCTGATATTTAGAGTGGTCAACTACATCTTTGGATTTGATCAAGGACTGCAGCCTTCAATATCGATTGAAGCTCAATATCAAGAAAACAAAGATTCTCACACACAGGGCCAATTGGCAGCATCATGATGGATGGTGAAGAGATTGAGAATTGTAAACAGCTTTAGTTTGCTTGACTCCACAATCAACACTCTTGGCACCAGCATCCAGGAAATGAAAAGACATATTGCATAGGTAAAGTCTGCTTTTAGAGACCTCTTGACGAGCAATGCTGTCAGTCTGGAGATTAAGGTGCACCTGATAAAGGCCATGGTCTTTGTGATCACTTGCTATGCATAACAGAGCTGGACAATGACTAGTGATAATAGAAGGAGAACTTATGTCTTTGAGCTGTGATGCTGGAGAAGAGTATTGAATGTGCAATGGACTGTTAATAAAATGAACAGGTTCATCCTGGAGAGGGTTAAACCAGACTGCTTCTTGGAGTCAAGGAGTTTGAAGCTTCGACTTACTTTGGACATGTTGAAAAGAGGGATCAGCCCTTGGAGAGGGATGTCATGCTTGGAAGGGTGGAAGGACAGCACAGGAGAGGAAAACCCTTGATGAGATGGATTGGTTCAGTGACTGGGGTAATAAGGTTAGATATGTCAGAGACAATAATGTTGGCACAGGATAGAGCAGGGTTTAGGGCTGTTGTATATAGGGTCACTATGAGTCACAGGCGACTCAACGGCACATAACAACAACACTACCTCTTAAAGCCCAAAAGCAATATTTGATTATTGTTCCCAGAACAATATGTGTTCTCTAAAAAACTTTAGAAAAAAATATTGGAGTGATAAAAAAATATTGGATATAAAGAAGACAATAAAGGCCATTTTCAGATTTCTAATAATTTTAGTATATTATCTGCTGATCTTTAAAAATATTTTTAGTCTATGAATTTTTTATTTGTCCTCCTTTTATTAAGTTAAGAGTAGAGTGCAATATTAAATTTTGCTTCTTGCTCCTTTCTACATAATGTTATATGATAAGGATGCTTCTAGTTGTTTCTATCTGCTAGCGTAATACTTTGAAAATATTTCACACATCAAAGCAGAAACTTAAGGGACAATACAGTGGACCTCACTTAGCCTTAGAAAGAAAACCATGTCCAAACAGTTGGACAACTGCATGGCTAACTCAGTGCTTTGCACTGACAAGATGGAAACACACAGAAGACAGAAACAGTATTTTTGCCTTCAATAGACTTAACAACTATTTGAAGAGAAAACAAAATTGCTCACCATTGGAGCAATAGGCACCATCATGATAGATGGAGAAGAGATTGAAGTTGCCAAGATTTCATTTTACTTGACTCCACAACTGACACCATGGAAGCAGCAGTCCAAAATCCAAAAGATCCCTGCTCTGGGAAGAGTGACACCCAAGGAGGTAGCATCCAGGAAATCGAAGGATGTATTTCATTCAACAATTCTGCCGCCATGGATGTGGGGAGGTGGGAACTGTCATACGCTTTAGTGAGATCATAAAATGGTACAACCACTCTGGGAGGCAGTTTGGTATTTCCTCAAAAAGTTGAACACAGAAACTCTGTATGACCAAGCTATTCCATTACTAGGAATGTACCCCAAGGAAATTAGAACTGAGGCACAAATGGACATTTGTACACCAATGTTCACAACAGCATTATTCACCATCGCAAGAACATGGAAACAGCCCAAATGTCCAACCATGACTGAATGTATTAATAAATTGTGAAACATTCATACACAATTCTGCAAAATACGATATAACTTGGGAGAGACAGGAGAACATTATGTTGAGTGAACCAATTCAGTCTCATAAGGACAAATACTACATAAGATCATTATTGTGAAAAATGGAAGGATAACTAGTAAAAGATGTATGAGGACCCACGGAGGGGAGGGGTGGGCACAGAGGTGCGAGGATGGGTAGGTACAAAACCACAGAGTTGCATAGTTTGGTGGGTGGAAGGAGGGGATGAAGGAAATGGGAAGTATCCAGCGGCAAACTGAAAAGACAGGGTCCAAAGATGATTGATTTTATAAAACATAATGCATGGGAATGATTGTATGAAGCAAAATGTGAATGAAAAATAGTGTGAAACACAATGTATTAACAACTTTATAAGAAAAGCAATATAAAATAAAACCAAATAAACAAATCTGCTGCCAAGGACTTCTTGAAAATGTTAAAGGATAAAGGACATCACTTTAAAGACTAAGGTGTGGCTGACCCAAGTCATGGTATTTTTAATAATTTCATTTTTTTGGTTGTTGTTATGTGACATTGAGTCACCTCTAGCTCATGGTGACTCTATTAACAGCAGATCAGAAACTTTAGTCGATTCTGTGCCATCCTCACCATCTCTGACCCACTGGAGCCCATTGGTACTGTCACCTTGTCAATGCATCTTGTTGTGGGTCTTTCTGGTGTATGTGGACTCTCTACTTTTCCAAGCATGATTCCTTCTCCAAAGTCTGGACTCTCCAAACAACATGTCTAAAGAATGTTAGCCAGAGTTTCACTCTCCTTGCCTCCAAGAATATTCTGGTTTCACTTTTTTCAGAGTAGACCTGTTTGTTCTCTTGGCAGTTCATGCTACATTCAGTACTCTTCTTCAACACCATAACTCAAAGGCATAGTTTTATCCTTAGTTATCAACCAACTTTCAGATACACAGCAAGCGTTTGAGGAGACTGTGGCTTAAATCAGGCACTCCTTAGTCTTCACACTAACATCATTACTGTTCAGTATTCTGGAAACAAATAGTCTCATATGCAAGTGAAAGTTGGACAAGAATAAGGCAGACTAAAGAAGAACCTTGATTTTGGTGTTGGTGAAGAATATTCACTACATCATGGACTGCCCAAAACCCAAATACACCTGTCTTAGAAAAAGTGCATCCAGAATGCTCCTTAGAAGTAAGGATGGTGAGATTTCAACTCACACACTGTGAGCATATTATCAGGAGGGATCAGTCTCTGGAGAAAGCATTATGTTTGGTAAAGTCCAAGGCCAGTGAAAAAGAGGAATAACTTCAAAGAGATGGGTTGATAAGGTGATTGTAGCAATGGACTAAGCATGGCAGAGACTTCGTAGATGCGGCAAGTCTGGATAGAGTTCTGTTCAGTTGTACATAGGGTCACTATGAGTCGGAGCAGACCAGAAGGCACCCAACAACATCAACAACAACAACACAACAGCATCTCTCTCTTCTCCCATATTATAAATACAAACCAGAGCCCAGTAGTTTTCCCACGCCTGGGCAGCGAAAGTCTGGTGCGGTTTCTCCAGTGTAACTCACATCTTCTCCCATCCTGCCCTTTGCTTTCCCAACTTGTATAGAGTGGGTTTCAAAGGCCATCCTATTTCCACTCCTTTGCAGCATGCCAGCCCCTTCCCAAACACAGACAGGTCACGGAGGACAAAAAACATCTTGTGGGCTATTTTCTCCCTTCCCTTCTCAACAATAGTTTTATTTAGTTCCCCTGGGGATGTGAGGCCAGCCCTAGTCTCTCACATGCTCATATGTCCCCAGGCTCTCCAAAGTTCAGCTGCTGCCCAATGGCATGAGAGGTCTGACATCCGGCTAGAAGGGGCAGATCAATTTTTGAAACCAGAGATCCCCACCCTGATAAGAGCTCTATTCAAAAGTCTCCCAAGAAACCAAAATAAGTGAGGGTGGCCCAGAGCGCATGCTGGGTTCTTCTGCAAAGGCTGGCGTGGTGCTCCCAGCTCAGAGATCTGGTGACGATTCTCGTGGGAAGAGGCAATGTCCTCTGTATCCTTGACTCAATGGAAATTTAGAAAAGTTCAGTGTCTTTCTGTCTAAGTTGAGAAATGAAGATTTGGAAGAGTCTTCAGGGAAAAATGCAAAGGCCAATCAAGTCTGGGACATCTTCAAGGAGGATTTGCATCTCCATTTGTGCTTACAAGACACATTGTGATCTAGCCCCTGTCTCCCTACAGTGTGTGAGCTCACTAGCATCTCCATTCTGCACTTGGACCATGTTCCTTCCAGCCACAAGAACTTTGCACATACTGTTTCTCTTCTCTGGAAAGTTCTTCCCAACAATCTTTTCTAGGCCAATTCTTTCATATACTCCAGGTCTCAGTTGAAATGTTCTGTGCTCACATAGGCTTCCGCTCACCACCTATTCTTGAATTAGGTACTTTCTGTCATCTTCTCTCATCCCATCTTAAGTATTCCCCATACAATAAGAGACATTATTTTAATTTATATTATTGTTGTTGTTGTTAAGTGCCATTAAGTTGACTGTGACTCAAAGTGACCTGAACAATGGCTCTGAATGGCCCTATCTTGAGCCAACCTCACCATCTCGAATACGCCTGACTCCATTGTCACAATCACTACATCAGTTCACCTTGTCCAGGGTCTTTCTCTCTTGCACTAAGCTAACCCTCCATCCTTCCAGGCATGGTCTTTCTTCTCCAAGGACTGGCTCCTTCTGACAACATGCCCAAAGTATGTGAGACAGAGTTTCAAAATCCTTGCCTCCAAGGAGCAGCTTGGTTTCACCCTCTCCAGGACAGATCTGTGCTCGTGGCTCTCCATGCTATATTCTCTCTACTCTGCTGTTGACTCATTTATGATTGCCTCTCCTGGGCTCACAGAGAATTGGAGGGCCAAGATGACCAGGTCTGTGTTAGTGAATGTGTTGTTGGGGAAGCAGTGGGTATCAGGGTGGACAATGTGGACAGTGACAATCTCGTGACTGGACCCAACACCAAATTCTGGAGTCTGGAATGCGTCTCATGGCCACTTGGCAGTCCCCGAGGTTTTACAGACGGGGGAAGCCAGATACAAAGTAATAGGAAGAATTTTCAGGAGGCTCCAGTAATCAAAATCCCCATTTTTAAAGTATTTGCTGTTAGCAGAAAGTGTGTTAAGTACTTTACGTGGATTACCTCATTTAATCCTCCCATCACCTCTCCAAGGGAGCTCTGGTGCCTTAATGGTAAGAAGTGGCACTACCATTCCTAAGGCACACAGTTCAAATCCTCCAACTGTTCCACAAGAGAAAGAGGGGCTACCTCCCCCTGAACAATCTATTGCCTCTGAAAAACCCTTAGATGGTCAGTGACTCAACAGTATACAACAACAACAGTCACTTCTCTGAGGCAGCTCCTAGTTTGATCCCTATCTAATTCAGGAGGGAATTAAAGCCTAAAACCACTCAGCTCCAGGTGAAGTGAGGACTTGGTCCCCTTGCCTTCACGTGATAAAGTAGCCCCTTCTGGATAATCATTCTTGCAGTCATTGTCTGCTGTGCTTCTCGCACATACGCCCTGAACTACACTATTCATTTGATGTAGTGGGAGTGGGATGGGGTGGAGGCAAGCCAACCAGTTAGGACAAGAACAGCACAGTGGGACAGCATGAACTTTGGATTTGGAAGGACCGGGGTTAACATCCCAATTCTGGCAAACATAGCTGTGAAACCTGACAAGCCACTGGCCCTGTGGGGCCTCATTTTCTTCTTTCCTTACATTGAAGGGTCACTTGAATCTTGCCAGGTTGATAGGAAGAACTGAGATAAGAGATGCTGGTCTCAGAGGAGGTGGTCCCTCAATGACCCTTGCCAATGGAGGGATATTAAGGATTGAATATAGTGACCCTACGTTGTTGTTGTGGTGGTGGTGTACCATCAAGTTGAACCTATCCATAGCTGACCCTCCAGCAAGTTTTCCAAAGACAGTTTAATTGAATGGGAGGAGATTGCCCATCTTTCTCCCACAGAGTAGCTGGTGGATTTGAACTGTGTGTCTTTGGGATTGAAGCACAGCTTCTTACCCCCAGGCCACAAGAGTTCCCAAGTGGCTCTATAGGATGGAGTAAAACTTTCCCTTAGGGTCTCTTGGACTGACTAGACCCTCAGCTGTCCTCCAGCAGGTTTTCATAGGCAATAAATCACATGGGAGGAGAAAGAGAACCTTCATCCTCTGGAGCAGCTGGTGGATTTGAACTATAAACCTATGGATTGCCATCACAGTTCCTTACTCACTCTAGGTCACCAGAGAGGGGCTTGTAGGTTCACACTACTGGCCTTTTGGTTAGTTCCTAGAGGTTACTCCACTGTATTATCAGGGACCCTATGGATTGAATTGACTCTCCCCAAGGTAAGTGGTAAAAGTCTAACCCCTATACCTATGGAAGGGAGCTTTGGTGGCTCAGTGGTAAGGAGATGTACTGCCAACCCAAAGTTCAGATCTGCCAGCTACTCTATGGGGAAGAGATGAACAATCTCCTCCCTTGTGATTTACTGCCTCTGAAGACTTACTGGGGGGTCAGAATGAGTTGGTGTCGACATAACAGTAATACACAGCATGCCTATGGATGTACCACAGTCTTCTGTTGGTTATGTTAATGAGCTCATAGCAGTATGAGGTGTGTTTTATATGCAATGACTTCCCAGTTTTAGAAAAAGCTCATTAGATACTTGGCGATTCTTGGTTCTATTAATCCCTCTGTCCTATCCCTTCCTTCTTCTGAGTTTTGTCCTTGGAAAATCTACCCCTTTGACATTACTTAATTGGTTGTTCTAAGGCATTAGTTCCTCAAGGGTGTCATTACTTTTGTAGGCCTGTCCATCATTTGATGGTAAGTGGAGAAATGGAGGTGAGTATTATTCCAGGTTCATAGAGTGATTAAGGGCTGTAGTCTCGAGGGTTCCATTGCTCTCTATCAAATCATTAACTCTGATAATGTTTTAAAATTTTTATAGTGATTTATTTACAAAGTTATTTGACTTATTTACATCGTTTTCCACAAAACATCCTTCCCATTTCCTTCACCCCCCCCCCCATCGAATTGTGCTATCCTATGATTAACACTCCACCCCCTTGCCCATCCTCAGCCTTCTGCTTCCACCTTCCTCCCACCTCGGATTCTCATACTCATTCTACAATAATGATTTTATACAGTATTTGTCCATGTGGGACTGAGTTAGTTCACGCAGCATAATGCTCTCCAGTCCCTCCCAAGTTAGGCAGTATTTTACAAAATCATTGCTCCTGTGTGCTGTGTAGTATTCCACTTTATGAATGTACCATAGGTTCTCAATCTATTAACTTGTGCTTGGATTCTGGGCTGTTCCCAGGTTCTTGTAATTGTGAATAATGCTGCTATGACATTGGTGTATAAGTTTCCATTTGAGCCTCAGTTCTTATTTTCTTGGGGTATATTCCAAGCAATGGAATAGCTGGGTCATATGGAATTTCTATGTACTGCTTTTTGAGGAATTGCCAAACTGCCTCCCAGAACAGTTGTACCATTTTATAATCACACGAACAATGTATAAGAGTTCCTATCTTGCCACATCCTTTCCAAAAATTATTACTTTTCATCCTGTTAAACTTTGCCACTGCTACTGGAGTGAGATAGTATCTCCTCATAGTCTTGATTTGCTTCTCTCTTATTATCAGTGACTTGGAGCATTTCTTCATGTGTCTGTTGGCCATTTGAATATCTTCCTTAGTGAAAACTCTGTCCATGTCTTTTGCCATTTTATGATTGGGTTATAAGTCTTTTTCTGTGGAGACCTAGAAGTATACTATTAAATTCTGCTAATGAGACTCTTGTCTGAGACGTTATTGCCAAATGTTTGTTCCCAGTCGGTAGGCTTTCTTTTCACTCTGTTGGAGTTTTTGATATGCACAGGGATTTAATCTTTAGAAGATGCCATTCATCAATTTTATTGTCTTCAGATTGTGTATTTCTGGCTGTCCCTTCTGGCTGTACAGTCCCTTTATACTGTAGACTAGGTTTTCTAAGGTTGATCCCAGTTTGTCTATTGTCATTTTTGTTTCACATTTTCTGCAGTTCTACCCAGGAGCTTCTACTATGATCCCTTTTTGAGTGACCACAAGTGGTCACTGGGGACAATCTAATTTTTCTGGTCACAGGGTCATGGAAGTTGAGGTTTTGGTGAATCTTTGGATTAATTGTTTCTATGAATAGTCATTTCTTTCTTCTTTGTTTCAGACCAGGAGAGATGAATAGTTAAACCTTAGACAGTTTTCAAAGAGTTTTAAGACCCTAACTCTAACCCTCACCCAGATTCAGACATGTTTGGAAGCAGGAGTGGCATCCACTTCCTAAGCAACATGCCTCTGGAAACTCTATGAACTTTGAGAAATGATGACATTTATAGAAAGTCTTCAGGTCTTTTGGCATAGGGTTGCTATGAGTCATGCTCGACTTGATGGCAATCAACAACAACAGCAACAACAACTCACCAAAGTAGGTTGTAGAACATTGTCTACGTGGACTTTGTTACGTCAATTGACCTAATGTCCTTCAAGGGCTTTCTTGACTGTAATCTTTATAGGAGAAGATTGTCTTCCAGGCCTTTTTCCTTGGTGCAGTTGGATGGGTTAGAGCAACCAACCCTTAGGTCAGTAGTAGAGAACACCACCCAAGGACTTAGACCTAGCTAGGTCTGTCTGAATATCTATCTACGTACCTATATATTTTTATTTCTGTTTTCTTCCTTTTCCTATCTACTTACTTATCATGAAATATATGTTAGAGGTGCCTTTGAGGATGCCTCTGGAGAAGAATACTGAATATCCTATGGACTTTCCAAAGAACAAACAAATCTGTCTTAGAGGAGGTACAACCAGGGTGCTCCCGAAAGGCAAGGATGGTGAAATATTCATCTCATGTATTTTGGGCATGTTGTCAGATGAGTTCAGTCCTTGAGAAAGACATCATGCTGGGAAAGGTGGAGGGTCAGAGAAAGAGAAGACAATCCTCAACAAGATGGACTAAAGCAGTGACTGTAACTATGGGCCTAAGCCTGTCAGAGGCGGTCAAGATGGCACAGAATAGGGCAAGGTTCAGATCAGACCTGTTATTCATGTTGTTGTTGTTATGTGCTGTTGAGTCACATGCAACTAATAGCTACTCTATATAAAACAGGTCTGAAGCCTGTTCTGTCCTGAGCCAGCCTCACTGACTTGGACACAGCTATCTCCATTGCTCTAGTTACTGGGTCAATCCATCTCATCCATGGTCTTCCTCTCATGCACTGTCCCTCTACCCTTCTGAGCATGATAGCCTTCTCCAAAGATCGGTCCCTTTTGGTCATATGTCCAAAGTATGTGAGTCAAAGTTTTAAAATCCTAGCCTCCAAGGAAAAACTTAGTTTCATTCTCTCCAAGACCGACCTATTTGTTTTTTTGGCAGTCCATGGTATGTTCAAGACTCTTCTCCAGCACCACAATTCAAAGGCATCAATTCTTCTGCAAACCTTAGTCAGTGTCCAGCTCTCTGATGGAGAGCAAGTAATTGCAAAGACCAAGGCCTGAATCAGGCTCACCTTAGTCTTCAGACTGGTTTGGTTGGTTCTCAGTAACATTTTCCCAATGCAATTAGTCTTTTGGTTTCCCGACTGTTGGTGCTAAGAGTGGTGAATGTGAAGCCGAGCAAGCTGTAACTGTTAACAACCTTAATCTCTTGTCCATCATCAAAGTGCTGCCAATTGGCCCAGTGGTGTGAATTGTTGTCTTCTTGATGTTGAACTTCAATCCATACTGAAGACCACAGCTCTCAACCTTTTGCAACAAGCACTTTAGGTCCTCCTGAATTTCCAAAAGCAAAGTTGTTTGGGTACTCTGGTGGCCTAGTGCAAAAAGCTATGCCGCAATCCTAAAGGCACATAGTTCGAGGACACCAGCCACTCTGTGGGAGAAGGATGGGCAATCTCCTCCTACGTGATTAACTGCCTCTAAAAACCCACTGGAGGGTCAGCTATGGGTCGGTTCTAACTTGAAAGTAAACAACAACTATTATTCATGGGATTGCTATAAGTCATAGTCTACTTGACAGCACATCACAATAACATAAAATATTAACTTTATAGAGGATTGCAGTTATAGAATATCAAGGACAGGAGGGAACTTTGGTTTCTTTCTGGGAAATGGTTAGCACCTCTTTAGACCTAGTACATTGTTGAGTTACACACTATATACAAGTTCACTTCCTTTTATTTCCATGAACTGAAGGATGTGTTGATAAGGTAGGGGGCATCAAAGGCTGATGGACAGGACTCAGTCACTCCTTGAAAACAGAAAGGAAAGGGAAGATGGGACAGAGGTCCAATGTCAATGTGGTGGGCAGGGAGCATGGCGAAGTCTTTCACAGAAACGGGGCATCCGGGGACAGATTTGGTTACAGGCATTTTGAAAGGTTCAGTCAAAGAGAGAATAGCTACATTTCCATAGCTGCTTAACAAACCCTCTCCTTGGTCTGCAGCATCTGACAGACTCTTCTTGGAATTTTAAGACATAAGACATTCATGCCCTGGTTTCTGTTTGGTCCTCTGAAGTAGTTAGAATGTCAAGATGACTTTAGAAAGTCCTTTCCAATCCTTTAATGTGAAAAATCTTCAAAATATCATCTAGATTTCTGAAGCATGAAAAGGAAAAAAAATATTCCTTCTCAGGGATGCCAGTTCTTAATGTGATAGGCTCCCTTCCTCCTTGATCCTCTTCCAATTAACCTGCCCCTCAAATTCTCTGTCCCAGCCTCACCAGCTTTCCAACAGCTTTCTAACTCTGGTGCTGGCCTTGCTCCCTCCAGACACAGAGTCTCAACATTCGCTATTCTCCCTGTTGTTTTTCTATTCAGTCAGCTCCTATCTTTGCATTGATAATAATTCTATATCGCTTTCTCCATATATGGGTCCTGATCTCCATGCCTGGGTCACGGCCTGCTCACTTCTGCCCTTTTGGGATGTTATCATGAGGTGCTGCTGAGTTGAGTATGATTGGACACCGTCCTCTCCTGTATCATCCTCATCATCTCTCACACACTTGAGCCCCTTGCCACAGACACTGTGTCAATCTAATTCATTGAAGGTCTTCTTCTTTTTCATCGATCCTCTACCTTTCCAAGCATGATGTCCCTTTCAAAGGAATAGCCTCTCCTAGCAACATGCCCAACGTATGAGAGACAAAGCTTCACCATTTTTTCCTTCAAGGAGCTCTGAGGCTGTACTTTCTCCTTGACATATATGTTTGTTCTTTTGGCAGTCCATGGGATATTCAGTGTTCTTCTCCAATATCACAACTCAACGGCACCAATTCTTCTATGATCCTCATTTATTGTTCAATTCTCAGATAGATAAAATGGATTGAAAAGACCATGGCTTGAATCAGGTGCACCTTAGTCTTCAAACTGACATCATTGCTCCTCAGTAGGTCCCTGAGAGCAGCCATTCCCAATACAATAACATCTCCTGATCTTCTAACTGCCATGTGATTTCAACATGAGTGCCCATCTCCTTCAATAAGCTCTGTAAAGACATGTGTGATAAACCGTGGGGAAGCTTTGTTTTGTGATGAGTTGTGGAGAATCTGTGTGGGATGTTGTGTGAGAAGCTGTGGAGAAGCTGTGTGAGGAGCTGCAAGAAGCTGAGAAAGACGTGTGAGAAGCTTTGTAATAGGATAAGTGAGAAACTTTGTGAAGCTGTGTGGGCAGCTGTGGAAGAGTTCTGCGAGGAATTGTCTGAGAAGCTGTGGAGAAGCTGTGTGAGAAGCTGTGGAAAATCTGTGGGCCTACATCTGCTCTTGCCCATCACTGAACTTTAGCTCCCCCTCCTCCCAAATTACTGACCTATCCCCTGAACATTGGCTTGAGGTGATTCCACAGACATTTCTGAACAACTCCAGGGAGTCCCCATCAAAAATGTCCTCCCTTTTCCTCTGCCCTGACTTCAGCTATTGTACCTACCACCCAACCTGGAGCCAAATATCTCCTATCTGTCAGGTGCCAAAGATAGATTATCTAAGGTCCCATATCCCTTATTTATTCTTGAAACTTTTTATTTGATGGACAAGAAGACATAAGAGACTTTACCCAGAGGAAGACGTTAGGACAGCCAAAAGACACATGAAGAAATGCTCAAGGTCACTGGCAATAAGAGAGACGCAAATCAAAACCACAATGAAATACCACTTCACCCTCATAGCAATGGCAACAAGCAATAAATGTTGGAGAGGATGTGGAGAGATAGGAACTCTCATACATTGCTGATGGGACTGTAAAAGGGTGCAACTACTCTGGAAGACAGTTTTGTGCATCCTCAAAGAGCTGAACATAGAAATTCCATATGATCCAGCTATTCCATATGTTGTTGTTGTTATGTGCCATCGAGTCGCTTGTGACTCATGGCGACTCTGTGTGCAACAGCCCTAAACCCTGCTCTGTCCTGTGCCAACCTCACCATCTCTGACACACTCACTGTCACCACCCCAATCATAGAATTGATCCATCTCATCGAGGGTCTTCCTCTCCTGCGCCATTCCTTCACTCTCCCAAACATGATGTTCCTCTCCAAGGGCCAGTCCCTCCTTGCAACATGCCCAAATTACAAATGGAGGCAGTGTTATTCACAATCGCAAGAACCTAGAAATAGCCCAAATAACCTAGAACAATAGAATGGATTGAGAATCACAATTGAATAAACTGAGAAATTGTGGTACATTTATACAATGGAATACTGCACAGCACTCAGAAGCAATGATTTTGGAAATTACATTATACTGAATGAACTTAAAACACAATTATTGTAAAAATAGGAGAACTAGTAAAACACGAATGAGGATCCAAGGTGGGGGAGGTGAGAGCAGACGGGTGAGGATGGGCAGGGGGACATCACAGGGTCACACAATTTGATGAGTGGAGGAGGAGGAAAAGGAAATGGGAAAGACGCAGTGGGCATCTGGAAAGACAATAGGCATAGTTCAATGGTGATTGATTTTCTAAAACATAATGAATGAGAATGTGTGAAACACAATAACAGGAAAGAAGGATAGTGTGAAACAGTGTATATGAACTTTGTATGCAAACCAAAGTAACATAAAAAGCTACATGAAAATATTTACTCATTTAAAATATTTGTTCTTTAGGTTCATGTTTACAGACCAAATTTGTTTCCCATTCAATAACTGAGACACACATTGTTTTGTAACATTGATCACACTGTACCAGCACTCTCCTCTTTTTCCACCCTTGGTTCCTTGTTTGCATGTCCCTTCTTGCCTCTCTGTCTTTGGTTTTGGGCAGGTATAGCCCATTTGGCCTTGTGTGCTTGATAATTCTAAGAGGTATGTTTCTCATGCATATTACTGTTTGTTTAATGTCGATAGATCCCATCAAGTTGACGCCAACTCTGAGTGATCTTACTGTGTTCAAAATGTGGCTAATCTTGAGCCATCCTCACAGTCTCTGCAGTAATTAAAGTTTATTTTATAGATATCTCCACTACTTGGCAAAGATGTCACTGAGAACTGAGGTGTGCCTGGCCCAAGGCATGGTATTGTTAACTGTCTCATAAGTATGTGAAGCTGGACAGTGAACAAAGAAGTTAAAAAAAAAAAAGAATTGATGCCTTGGAATTATGATGTCTTTGAAGAAAAGAAACTATAACATGGGTTCCCAGAAGAACAGATCTATCTTGGAAGAAGTCAAGTCAGAGTGCTTCTTAGAAACAAGGATGGTAACGCCTTATTTCACATACTTTTAACATGCTATTAGGAGAGACTGGTCTGTGGAGGAATTTATACTGTGTAGTTGCATTGCTGTGTGCTGTTGCATCTGAAACGACTCAGCAGACCCTCCAGAAGATTTTCAGAGGCTGTAAATAACACAGGAGGACACCATCCATCATTCTCCCACAAAGAAGTAGTGGACTTGAGCCAAGTGCCTTTCGGTTGGCGGCACAACATCTTACCCACTAGTCTACCAGACCTCCCAGTGCTAGGCTGAAAGTTAGCGAAAAGGAAATCTTCCAGTAGGATGGAGTGACTCAGTGTCTGCAGCAGTGAGGTCCAGCCCAACAGTGACGATGAGGATGGCTCAGGACCGGGCAATGTGTACACAGGGTTATCACGAGGTGCAACTGCCTTTATAGTGTCTAAGAGTGACAGCATCACTTGGCTGGAAGGTGGGATTCAGCAGTGGATTCAGTTCTGACACGGAAGTATATTTAGGGGGCCTTCATCTTGGGAGTCCCCTCAATCTGTTAGGCTGACTAAGTCTGATCTTTTCCTTTTTTAGTGGACTTGAATTGTGTTGTCCATGTTCTCCTGCTCCATGTAGGACCCTGCATTATGGTTCTGGTCAGAACAGTCGATAGTGGTAGCCAAGCCATCATCTAGTTCTTCCAGTCGTGGGCTAATGGAAGCTGTGGTTCACAGGGCCTCCTGCGTTCTTCTTCCTGCCCACCACCCAGGTCTGGTGCACGTGAGGAACCTGGTTAATGTTTACTCAAGAGATCTGTGGCCTCACTGCTCAGTTTCATGCTCTCTGTCCTTGTAATCCCACTTTGGAATGTCTGCACTGTTACTTTTTAGTGTGTCTGGAAAAATACTAGGAGCATATTTAGAAAAAGTGAGCTAAACCTGCCCAAGCAAAACCAAAACATTCCTTTCTCTCACATTTCCTGTTTCCTTGAGAAACGGAATAGTCAAAAATAAACATGCGATAGGATGGCGATATTTGTGTGTAAATATGCGGTTCTTGTTCTGGCTTGTGTGATGTTTGTGGCATAGAACTGTCTGAGGATGTCGAGTCCCACAAGGACACTCCCTGGCGGGCCTCATTATCCATCCAACATCCCAGCAGCACTGTGGCTTTGGGATGGGTCTGGATGGTTCAAAACGCCAGAACCCTTAAAGCCTTTTAATATATGCAGCCATGAGGACTCAAAGCCCTTAGGTTTTCCATTTCCATTTTTTAGGTTGTATTATTTGTCTCCATTTCAATCATAAGGGAGAGAAAACTTCCTTTCCGATTCTGTTGTTACTCGGTGCCATCAGGTTGATTATAATTCATAGCGACCTGATGAACAACAGATATGAACCTTCCTCTTTTCTGTGCCATCTTCACAATCTCCGTCATGCTTGAGCCCACTGTGCCAAGTCATCTCATTGAGGGTCTTTCTCTCTTTCTTTGACCTTCCACCTTTCCAAGCATGCTGCCTTTTTTCCAAGGACTAGCCTTTACTTGCTTGCTGAAACAGAGGAGGATCTGAGTTGTTTGCTGCCAAAGGTCAAGGACTGCAGCCTTTAATATGAATTGAAGCTCAGTATCAAGAAAATGAAGATTCTCACCACTGGGTCAAATATCAGCATCATGATCGATGGAGAACAGAGCTTGTTAACAGTTTCAGCTTGCTAGATTCCATGATCAACATTCTCAGCACCAGCAGTCAGGAAATCAAATGGCAACTTGCATTGGGCAAATTTGCTGTAGAGACCTCTCCAGAGTGCTGAAGAGCAATGATGTCAGTCTGGAGACTAAGCTGTGCCTGATCCAAGCCACGGTCTTCATAATTCCTTGGTAGGCATCAGAGAGCTGGACAATGAGTAAGGATGTTAGAAGAAGAATTGATGACTTTGTGTTGGGGTGATGCAGAAAAGTATTGAACATACTATGGACTGCTAAGAAAACAGACAGGTCTGTCCTGGAGAGGGTGAACCCAACGTGTGCCTTGGAGGCAAGGATTTTGAAGCTCCATCTCACATGCATGTTGCCAGGAAGGACCAGTTCTTGGAGAAGGACATCATGTTTGGAAAGGTAGAGGGACAGCATAAGAAAGGAAGACCCTGGATGAGATGGATTAACTCAGTGGCTGGGACTATGGAGGTAGATGTGTCAGAGACAGTGAAATTGGCTCAAGGTAGGGCTGGGTTCAGAGCTATTGTACATGGGGTCGCTATGAGTCACAGGAGACTTAATGGCACACAACAACAACAGCAGCCCTTCCTGACAACATGCTCGAAAGTGTATGAGATGAAGTTTCACCATCCTTGCCTCTAAAGAGCATGCTGATTGTCTTTGTGGCAACCCATCTTGTTGAGCTAAAAACAAAGGAGATAACATTTCCTCTGGTTTGGGAAAACAATACTCGTGGAGTGTCAAACAATGAGGTAACAGAGAGAACAGACTTTTGAAGACAGATGAACATAGTTGTTGTTTTTTAAAGTTTTATTTTATTATTTTTTTGGTGTGTACCGTCAAATAGGATCTGGCAGGTTCAGGAGGAGATTGCCCCTCCTCCAGCAGAGCATCTGGTGGATTTGAACCACATACCTCTGGGATTGCAGTGCAGCTTCTTGTCACTAGGCCACCAGAGCTCCCTAGATGAACACAGTTTTAAATACTGCTGGTACCATTGTCTACTGGTGTATTATTGGACAAGTATCTTAGTCTTTCAGATTGCATTATTTTTGTAAATGAAGTGAAGTACTTTGAAAAAGAACACTGTAGTGAAAGCTTGAGTTTGTATGTAAAATGCATTCCCAATGTACTTAGATTCAAGTCAGAATTTTTGGTGGTTTTTTTCCCCCTTGGATAATTTTGAATTATTCATGAAATCCAATCCAGATAAACTAAAGAGCTCATTCATTGCTGTTGTGAATATTTTAAAATTATTTCTTTTTGCACTGTTGCTGTTATGCATTGTTCAGTCTAATCTGACTTACAGTTGACCTTCCAGCAGGCTTTCAGAGGCAGTAAATTGCATGGGAGAGATGACGGGCCATCTTTCTCCCACAGAACAACTGGCGGATTCAAACCATGTGTCTGCAGGTGGGCAGGACATCACCTCACCATTAGGCCATCAGAGTCCTGGTGCACAACATCTTGGGCTGCTAACCAAAACGTTGGCAGTTAAAATTCACCAACTAATTTGAGGAATAAAGATGGAAAATCTTCTTCTGTTAAAGAAAAGGTCAATGTTATTGCTGTGGAGGTGAGCTCTGGTGGCCTAGTGGCAAGAAGCTGCACTGCAATCCCAGAGGTGGGCAGTTCGAATCCACCAGATGCTCTGCTGGAGAAGGAGGGACAATCTCCTCCTGTACCAGTCAGATCCGATTTGATGGCATGCACTCATCATCATCATCATCATCATCATCATCATCATCATCACCATCATCATCATCACCATCATCATCATCATGATGTTATTGCTGTGGAGTCAGAACTGACTTATAACTGACCCTCCAGGATGTTTTCAGAGGCTATAAAGCATGTGGGAAGAGACTGCCCATCTTTCTCCTGTGGAAAGGCTGGTGGATCCAAACTATAGGAGAGGGTACCATCTTTGGTTTAGCAGAACCCTTTACCCACTACACATTATCAGAGCACTCCCCCCCGCCCCGAATGCAACCTGAAATCCTTAGAAACCTGATAGAGGGAAGTTCTCTATGCATTTGACTCAACTGGACAGTGGGTTTGGTTTATTATAAAAAAATCTCTTCTAGAATATTTTTTAAAATACCCTAAAACTTGTAGTAGGTTGATCTCTTAGATGATCTTCCTCCTTGCTGTTGAGTCTGCACTGAGCCCTAGCTCATCCCCCAGTTGGTTTTGGGAGGCTATAAATCACCCAGGAGGAGACTGTTTGTATTTCCCCCACAGAACTGCTGTGGCGTTGAACTTCCAGAGAAACTCAGCCGTAGGATTAGCAGTGTTGCTCTCTCTGGAACAGGCCACATGAGCTCCCTCTCAGTTATCCACACTTTGAGCATGTTGCTAGGAGGGGCTATTCCTTGGAGAGGGACTTGATGCTGAGAAGGGTGGAGGGTCAGTGAAGGAGAGGAAGACCCTCAACCAGGTGGATTGACACAGTGACTGCTGCAATGGCTTCTTGTGTATCAGGAAGTGTGAGGATGGTGCAGGATAGAACAGGGTTCAGATCTTTTGTTCATAGGATCACGATGAGTCAATGCTCAACTCGACAGCACCTAACAACAAAAAACCTAT
This sequence comes from Elephantulus edwardii, assembly GCF_000299155.1. NCBI lineage: Eukaryota > Metazoa > Chordata > Mammalia > Macroscelidea > Macroscelididae > Elephantulus > Elephantulus edwardii. The sequence continues at coordinate 824,211 of NW_006399961.1, read as the reverse complement.
AATTTGGCTCTACAATCAAGTTTACGTTGTTGTTGTTGTTAAGTGTCATCGAGTCGCAGGCGACTCATAGCGACCCTATGAAGGAGAGTCCTCAACGCTTGGGTGCCTTTCATCCTCTCTCCAGGTTCATAGGGTTTCCAGAGGCAAGCTATTACAGAAGTGGATGCCACTCCTCCTTCCAAGCTTGTTTTAATCGGGGAGCTCCACCCCACTCTCTTTCTGCATTGGGTAGCCAACCATTAACTCATTTGACACATCAGTGTCACAGTGTTCAGCCTCACAGCAACCACAAGTGACCATGGTACGGCAACTTGTACACCAAGTTTACTATACTTGTTGAAAAAGCCAAACAAACACATGTTGTATTGAGAAGACCTGCTGTCAAGGCCCTCTCCTGCCAAAGGAACAAACACATCTGCCCTGCAGGAAATGCAACCAGGGTGAAACTTCATCTCATGTATTTTGACTATATTATCAGGGGAAACTAGTTTTATGAAAAAGACATCATGCTTGGAAAGGAGAAGAGTCTGAGAAAGAAAAGAAGAACCTCAACTGGGAGAGTGACACAATGAGTGTAGCAACGAGCCTGTTGGAGGACGGCACAGGGAAGGCAGGGTTCAGGTCTGCTGTTCACAGGGTCACTCTCTATGAGTCATAGTCAGCTCCGTGGCACAGAACACTGGTATAATTATTAACAGACTGGGAGGAAGATGGGCAAGCTCCCTCTGTGCGATTTAGAGTCTCTTCAACCCTGCTGGAGCGTCAGCTGTGAGTCAGTTCCAGTCCCATTCCAATGGCTTGACTATCTCTGAGCTACCACATGTGGATGGCTTGAACAAAGAGTAATTTATTATGCTAGAGTTTCGCAGGTCAGAAGTCCAAATTCAGGGTGCTGGATCTGGTGAGTGGCCCTTGCTTAGAGATCTCCATGCTTCCTGGCCTTCTCCAGTGTCAAGGACCTTCCTTCTGCAGAGGCCAGTGTCCAGAAGGATGCACTCTACTTTCTTGTTGGTCCTGTTGTCTTCACCCTGACTTTCTCTAGTGAGATAAGAGACACCAGAGGCTACATCCTAGGGGAATGCCTTCATAATAATTAGGACTGTGATGGGATTGAAGAGCATTGCACTCTACCCTTAATCCTTTCATAATAATTTGGTTTAAAATTAGGAAATTTGTACATCAGGGTTGTATCCTAACTCTATACCCACTCAATCTGAATATTAAGCAAATAATTACTGAAGCTGAACCTTATGAAGGAGAATGTGGCATCAGGATTAAAGGAAGGCTCATCAACAAACTCCACGGACTGACAAAAGAACAAACAGATATCTTCTTTGAGAAGATATAACCAGACTGTTCCTTGGAGGCGACTATGATAAAGTTTCATCTCATATACTTTGCACATGTTGTTGTTAAGTGCCATCAAGTTGTAGGTGACTCATAGCGACCCTATGAATAAAAGACATGAACAGTTTATAACTTTCGTCCTTTCTCCAAGTTCATAGGGTTTTCAGAGGCAAGCTATTTCAGAAGTGGATGCCACTCCTGCTTCCAAGCTTGTTTTAATTGGAAAGCTTCACCAAACACTGTCCACCATGGCAAGCATTCTCTCATTTGACACATTAGTGTCACAGTGCTCAACATCACAGCAACCACAAGTTACCGCTGTACAGCAAATAGACAGACCAGTGCTATAGCACTTAGAAGAATGACCAAAAACTATTAAAACCAGGCTCAAGGGCCACAGAACCTAAGGCCCAAATGAATTTTCAAAGTCCGAGGTCTGCCCATGCTTCAGGTTCTGATTGGCTCTCAGCAAGAGGCGTCAAGCCAGCCCAATAGGACCCAGACACTATCCATACCAACATAACACATGTGATTAGGAGAAATTATTCCTTGAGAGGGACATTATGCTTGGGAAGGTGGAGGGATGGTATTGGAGAGGATGATCTTCAATTGGGTGGATTGACAGAGTGACTTCAACAATGAGTGTGAGTGTGTCTGAGATGGCACGGATGGCAGAGGACAGGACTGGGTTCAGATCTACTGTTCATAGCATCACTGTGTGTCGTACTCTACTGATGGCACCTAACAACAACAACGACAACAATATCAACAAATAACAGGCTCAAGTATATCTGAGATGATGAGGATGGCACAGGACAGGGCGAAGCATAAATCTTCTGTTCATATTGTTGCTATGGGCCCTGATTGACTCAATGGCACCTAACACCTCTCCCCAAAGAAACTACATTTGTTGTTGTTGTTGATTGCCTTTGAGTCGAGCATGACTCATAGTGATCCTAAGAACAGAGGGCCTGAAGTCTTTCTATAACTATCGTTGTTTCCTAGGAAGTGGGTGTCACTCCTGCTTCCAAACCTTTCTTAAACTGGGAGCTCCATCAAACACTGTCCACCATGGATAGCCATTATGGTATTTGACCCCCCAATGGCACAAGGTTCAGCAGCACAGCACACACAGATTACCTCAGTGCATCAATTTGACAGAAGAGGGCTGTATAACTTAGAAGAACGTTCCTCCAAAATAAATAACACTAGGCCCTCGGGTCCAACCAACTTTTAAATACAAGGGCGCGCTCTCTCGCTCGCGCTCTCTCTCTCTCTCTCTCTCTATACACACACACACACACACACACACACACACACACACACACACTCCAGCCTTCAATATGGATTACATCTCAACATAAAAAGAAAAACCAAAAAATCCTTACCACTGGACCAATAGTCATGATTGGCAAGAGAAAAGACTAAAGTTGTCAACAATTTAATATTGTTTGGATCCACAACCAACATCCCATGGAAGCAGCAGTTAGACATCAAAAGACTCATTTCATTGGGGAAATTGGGGTGACCTCTCCAAAGTTCTAAAGAGCAAGGATGCCAGTTTAAAGACTAAGGTGCACCTGAGCCAAGCCCCAGTCTTTTCAATTGTTTCCTATGCATCTGGAAGTTGGACAATGACTAAGGAAGACGAGAGAAGAACTGATGATAAAGCAGAGAGTCAGCAAAGAAAGAAAATGAAATCAACAAATGAAATGAATCAACTTAGTCACACAGCAATGGCTATGAGGATGGTAGTACTGGGTGGTCCTTCTCTGTTATACAGAAGGTGACTGTGAGTTGTACTGTACTTAGTGTACCTAATACCTGTCTTCTGTTTTACTCCTTACCTTCCTGATTTTTTCCTTTTGCTTTGGCTTATTGCTCTAGTACAATAGTCTTCTAATATGTATCTAGTAACAATGTTTCTTTCCTACCCAGAGTTTTATAATCTGTTGTTTTCATTGACTCATGGAAACCTCAAATATAACAGAAGGGAGCACTGCCTGGTTGCAAATGGTCTTCACCAGTTGGAGCTAATTGTCCTATCATTGTGTATTTTCAGTGCCTTCTAATCTTGGAGTCTCTTTGTCCAGTATTTTTCACTTAAGTTTTGTCTAGTGTTCACTGGTTGATTTTAGGAAGTAGATCGCCTGTCCTTTCTTGTCTGTCTTCATCTGGAACCTCCAGTGAAATGATCTGCTACCGGTGACGCTGCTGGTGTTTGATATATGTGTGGCATAACTTCCAACGTCACAACACACAAGCCAGAACAGTGCAGCAAATGAACAGACGGGCACAAGGAACACCCGTGACCTGGCTTGTATCCTATCAATCTTGCAAGAACCTTTTCTGTAGCTCAATGGAATCCAGCTTCTCATAACTTCAGCGAGCTGAATCCAGCTTCCCACAGCTTCAGTGAGTCTCCTGACCTTGCTTTATTTTCATTAACAGTTCCCTTCTGTTAGAATTTGCATACCATGCAAATCATCAATTTGAACTGTGCAATTCAGTGGTTCTGGGGTATGTGCTCACAGAGCTGGGCAGGCACAGGCTCTCTCTGGACAGTTGAATCTAATCTTCAGAATATTTGTTACCCCAAAATAAACTCCAAATTCATCACCTTCATGTCCTACTCTCCTCTCCCTCCAGCCCCTGGCAACCACTGATTTACTTTCCCTCTCTGTGGATTTGCCGTCTCAGGACATTTTATATCAATGGAATCCTATGATATGGAATCTTTTGTGACTGGCCTCTTGCATTTAGTAGAATGTTTTCAAGGTTTATCCATGCCCTAGCGTGAACCAAGACCTGGCTGTGTAATATTCCATTGTATAATAGACCACTCTCTATTCACCCACCCACCCTTTGAAGGACCCTTGCATTGTTTCCACTTTCTGGCTCATGTGAATAATGCTGCTGTGAACGCAAATGCACAGCTGTTGGGCCAAGGCTCTGCTTTCAATTACTTAGACTGTTATGCTGGACCGGAATTGCTGAGTCATATGCTAATTCTCTAGTTAACTTTTTGAAGCATTGCTAAACTCTTCTCCACAGTTTACATTCCTATGATGGATGAAAGTTCTAATTTTTCCACATCCTTGCCAACATGTGTTCATTTGTTACTTTCTGGGTGTGTGTGTGTGTGTGTATAGTTATAGCCATCCTATTAGATATGAAGTGATAGCTCATTGTGGTTTTGAGTTGTATTTTCCTAATTACTTCATTCTTTTTTATTGCTGTATGATATTCTACTGTCTGGATTGTACTGGGACGTTTAAATATATCTTGGAACGGCCTGGGTGAATGCTTTCAGCAACCATAAACCTCGAAGGCAATAAAGATACTATCAAGACTCAGTAAACAAGGAAAGTGCCTTGGCAATGCCATGGCTCAGAGATGATTACAATAACCTCTGGGCATTTCATAAGTTTACTATACTTGGGAAGGAGAAATGTTTTTACTGACGCATTAACCCTAGCTTGCTGGAACTTGTGGCCCAGGCATGCCAGACTTTGTCTGCCTCCTTGCCCACAGGTGATGCAAGCGGGGGCCTGAGGCAGACTTTGGGTTCAATTATTGGATCCAGGGAAGATCTTGGCTTCTAGCTCATTCTGACTTTGTCATTCTATGCACAGGAAGCTAAAGAAAAGGGATAGGAGGGAAAATTGTTTAGGGACCAATAAAGGAATTGTCAAGACCTTTTTCCATCGGTAGTTTACCAGGCTTTTCTTCTGCGGAACCTGTGAGGTGGGCTCAGACACCACATTGGGGTAGCAGTAAATCACAAACCATATGTGCAATGCAGGCACCCATTGTCACTGGGTCTGAATCAATTCACAGCTGACCTGCTGTTGGGTTTCTGAGCTATAAATTGCACAGGAAGAGACTGTCTATCTCTCTCCGTCAGAGGTGCTGGGGCATCAAACTGTTGGAGAGGTGAAACCTTTGGGTTAACAGAGCAACTCCCCCTGAACTAAGCCCTCAGAGCTCCCTTGTGCTAGCCAGGGCTTTATTATCATCAAACTCAAAACAATCCCTGAAATTGCTGCCTAATCTCCTTCTCTCGCTGCACTTGGCTTTGTAAGGTAACACCTGCACAGCAAAATCAGGGCTTCTATGCCCTAAGATGCACTGGGAAAGTGTAGTCAGGGGCCTCTCTAAATTATTGAGGAGCAATGAGGTCAGTTTGAGGACTAAGGTGTACTTGCATCAGGCCATGATCTTTTCAGTCACTTGCTGTGCATCTGAGAGCTGACAATGAATCATAAGGATGGCAGAGGAAGAACTGATGCCTTTGAGTTTTGATACTGGAGAAGAGTGCTGAGTCAAAGAAAAAAAATCTATGTTGCCTCGGAAAAGGTGCAGTCAGAGTGCTCCTTGGAGACAAAGATGATGAGGCTTCATCTTACATACTTTGGGCATGTTGCTAGGAGAGTTCCTTGGAGAGCGACACCATGCTTAGAAAGGTGGGGGGCCTGTGAAGTAGTGGGAGACCCCCAAGCAGGTGGATTGACACAGTGACTACAGCAATGGGCTTGAGTGTGTCAGAGATTGTGAAGATGGTACAGGATAGGACAGGGCTCAGATCTGTTGTTCTTAAGGTCGCTCTGAGTTATAGTTGACTTGACGGCACCTAGCAACAACAGCAACAGAGGCTGGCAGTAGGCTGCTTATTTATTGGGTGGTTTGAGATAAGTGGGTGAGTGTAAATCAGGAAGGACATGCTGGGATGATGACGCTGACCGAGGCCAGGCAGGGAAAGATGGATGCAAGGGCCACTCCAGTTCTCTGTGGTCGGGAGATCAGGAAACTCAGCTTGGATAGACTGAAGGGATTCCATGATCCCTTGAGAATGATTCCAGCCACAAAGACTCCACCAATGTTCTTCATTCCTTTAGATAGATACTGTCCTACCAAGGTGGTCAGTGAGCTCTGTTGGCCTAGTGGCAAGGAGCTACACTTCCAATCTGAAGGCACATGGTTCAAATCCACCAGCTGCTCTGTGGGAGAAAGATGGGCAGTCTCCTCCCATGTGATTTACTGTCTCTGAAAACCTGCTGGAGGGTCAGCTATGGGTTAGTTCCAAGTTGATGGTACACAGCAACCACCACTGCCAAGGGGGTCGGACATGGAAAGGGTCTTAAAATCAGTGTATAATAATAAAAACCAACTCCCTGAGTCAGCTGTGGTGCACAGTGACCTGTGCGTGTCAGATTAGAATTGGGCTCCACAGGGTGTTCTTCCATCCCGGACGGATTTCCCCTTCACTCTCTCTTCCCCACGTCTGAAAACAGTTTTATGTTTCTTTGTTTGTGTTTTTTTATGGAACACACACTTTCTTTCCCCAAGGAGGTGGTCCCTGATTCCAGAGAACCTTTTTGCCCACAAATTTCAGATAAATATGAAAAGGGCTGATTTTTAGAAGTAGATGTCCAGTATTTCTTCTGAGGCACTTCTGGATGGACTTGAACTTCCAACCTTTCTTTTAGCAGCTGAGAAGATGAGCAGTTTGTCTATCAGTGACTCCAATCAGTGTAACAAGGCCACTTTATTGCAGACAGGCAGAAAGTGAAGCCAGAGAAGACGTTGTTGGTTGGGGCTGTTGAGTCAACCCTGAATCCTGGTGATGATATGAACAGACAGAAAACCTACCCTTTGCTGCCCTGTCCTACAGTCTCTGCCCCGCTCAAGCCCATGGTTGCAGTCATGGTGTCAACATCTCTCATTGAAGGTCCTCTCTTTACTGACCATCTAATTTTGCAAGAATGACTGGTGCTTCTGGTCAACATGCCCAAAGTGCATGAAGTGACGGTTTACCATTCTTGTCTCTAAGGAGTTCCCTGGGTGCACATCCTCTAAGAGACACTGGTTTCTTATCTGACAGTCCAGCATCACAATTCAACGGCATCAGTTTTTCTTTGATCTTCTTTATTCATTGTCTAACTTTCATACACACATGATGTTTTTGTTACGTGCCATCAAGTAGCTTATGACTCACAGCAACCCAGTGGACAATAGCCCTGAATCCTGCTCTATCCTGAGCCATACTTATCGTTTCTGACACACCTATCCCCACTATCCAAGTCACTGAGTCAATCGATCTCATCCAGGGTCTTTCTCTCTTGTGCTGTTCCTCATCTGTCCTCCCAAGCATGATGTCCTTCCTTGCAACATGCCTAAAGTATGTCAGACAAAGCCTCAGAATTCTTGCCACAAAGGAGCAGCATGGTTTCACCCTCTCTAGGATGAATCTGTTTGGTCTCCTAGCAGTCCATAGTATATTTAATATTCTTCTGTAGCACCACAGCTCAAAGGTATCAATTTTCTTTCTATCATCCCTAGTCATTGTTCAGATTTCTGATGCATATCAAATAATTGAGAAGACCATGGTCTGGATTAGGCACACGTTAGTCTCTAGACTGACATGGTTCCTATCAGTACTCTGGAGAGGTCTCTGACAGCAGACTTTCCTAATACGTCTTTTGATTTCTTGGCTGCTGGTACCAAGAGTGCTGAATGTAGAGCCAAGTAAACGAAAACTATTAACAATCTCAGTCTCTCCACCATCTATCATAATGCTGCCAATCAACCCAGTGCTGAGAATTTGTGTTTTCTTGATGTTGAGCTTCAATCTATATTTAAAGCTGCAGTCTTTGATCTTCTGCAACAAGTGCTTCAGGTTCTCCTCAGTTTCTGCAACTCAGATTGTGTCATCTGCATAATACAGGTTGTTGATAAGTCTTCCTCCAATCCTGATGCCAAATTTCTCCTCATAGACCCCAGCCTCCTGGGTGATCTGTTTGGCATCTAGATTGAAAAGATATGGAGATAGGATGCATCCTTGGCGTACACCCTTCCTGATTTTGAACCATGCAGTGTTCCCTTGCTCTGTTCTGACGACTGCCTCTTGGTCCACGTATAGGTTTCACATTAGCACAATCAAATGTTTTGGGATTCCCATTCTTTTCAGAGTCAGCCTCAGTTTGTTGTGATTCACATAGTGAGGTGCCTTTGCACAGACAGACATTCTTCTGGTCCTCTCTGTCTTCAGCCAAGATCCATCTAACGTTAGCTATAATATCCCTAGTACCGTGGTCTCTTCTAAACTCAGCCTGCACATCTGGCAGTTCTCTGCTGATGTACTGTTCCAGTTGTTTTTGGATAATTTTCAGCAGAATCTTGCTTGAGTGTAATGCAATTGAAAATACCTTGACACCTTAGACTTTTAATCATCCTCTTTGCTCTGTAGGACTTTAAGAAGTCCTTGACCACAGATGTGCTCACTGTAACATGTCTTTTGATCCCCCTCCCCCAGGCAAATAGAGACCTTAGCAATTATTGTTGTTTAAGATGCCCTTGAGTATGACTCATAGTAACCCTATGAACATCAGACCTGAACCCTGTCCTATCCTGTGCCATCCTCATCATCTCTGACACACGTGAGCCCACTGAATCTCCACTTCAAAGAGCAATGCTTAAGCACTTCCATGTTAAAAGATCAGAGGTTCTCACATGATTACTGAAGAAAGACTTGAAGTTTTCATCTATAATGTCCACAACTTGCAAAGCTCTATGCCACCCAGGGTCAAAAAGTTCTACTCTCTCATAACAAAGTTTACAGAATGCTCCTGGGCCTCCACAAGAAAAGACTGATGACCCAATTACAAAATAGTCAAAAGACATGGAAAGAATTTTCACATAGGAAGATATTTGAATGGAAAACAGACACATGAAGAAATGCTCCAAATCACTGGCATTAAGAGAGGTGCAAATCAAAATGGGCTACCATCTCACTCCAGTAACAGTGGCAAAGTTTAACAGGGCAGCAAATAATAGATGTTGGAGAGGATGTGGTGAGATAGGAATTCTTATACATTGTTGGTGGGATTGTAAAATTGTGCAACCCTTCTGGAAGGCAGTTTGATGCTTCCTCAAAAAGCTGAACATAGAAATTCCATAAGATCCACCTAGTCCACCGCTTGGAATATACCCTGAGAACATGAGAACTGAGGCACAAACGGAGATTTGTACACCAATGTTTATAGCAGCATAATTCACTATCACAAGAACATGCAAACAGCCCAAATGTCCAACCACAAACGAATGGATTGAGAAATTATGGTACATTCACACAACAGAATATTATGCAGCATGCAGGAGCAATAACTTTGTAAATTACCACCTAATTTCGGAGGTACTGGAGAGCATTATGCTGAGTGAATTAACTCTGTCCCACAAGGATAAATATTGTATAAAACCATTATTGTAGAATGAGTATAAGGATCCAGGAGGGTGGGAGAGGCTGGAAGGAGAGAGATGTGGATGTGCAGGGGGAGGGGGATTAATCAATTGTTGCCTT
>NW_006399961.1:785665-811045 GCF_000299155.1 Elephantulus edwardii | reverse complement strand
TGATCTTGTATCCTTCTACTTTGCTGAATTGGTCAACTACGTCCAATAGTTTTTTTGCTGAGTCTTTAGGGTTTTCTAAGTATACTATCATGTCAGTGTGTTTTCAAAGGCAATTAATTGCGTGGGAAGAGATTGCCCATCTTTCTCCAGAGGAGCATCTGGTGGATTCCAACTGTGTATACCTTTTAGTTGGCAGCACAAAAAAGATAGTTTGTCATCACAGTGAGTTGAATTGACATAGTGACTACAATGGTGGGTCAAACACCCCTTTATATTATTTACAGGGTCATTTTGCATCAAACAGACTCAAGGACATGTAATAATGACAACATCATGAGGGTTCTATGAGACAAAATTCACTTGATGGCTTCTTACAACAAAAATGGCCACTCTGAGGCCCATCGGTGGTTCAGTGGTAGAATTATCCCCTTGCCTGCAGAAGACTCACGCTCAAATTCCAGCCATTCTGCTTCCCACATCTATTTGTCAGCGGTGGTATAAATTGTTATGTGTTCAGCTATTAAGCAAAAGGCTGGTAGTTCAAACCCATCCAGAGGTGCTGGGGAAAGTTTGGGAATCCATTAGGCAAGGGTCACAGCCTTTGGAAACTCTATAGAACAGTTCTACTCTGAAACACACAGGGTTACCAGGAGGTGGAATGGACTCTGTGGAGACTGGTTTATAGCTGAACAGTTTCAGTAGAGCATACAGACTAGAATGAATGAGGCAGAACGTCTTGGTGATCTACGTCTGAAAAGAAGCTGTCAAACACACTATAGATGACAATAGTCAGATTCATAACTGATTCTGGGGATAGTACAGGACTAAATAGCATTTTGGTCTACTTTTGTTGGGCATGGGGTTACCATGGGTCAGGGCCCATTCAGTAGAAGCTAACAACAACAACATCATCAGCAACAACAACATCCCACCAAAGTACAACACTCATAAGAACAGACTCCATCCTACTTGCCTGCAGGGAGTGGAGAGGTGGGGAAAGGAGGTGCGTTCTGACTGCAATCCTTTCCTGCTCACTCTGACCACAAAGAGGACCCAAGGAAACACCTCTGAAAAGGAGTGACAGGCACCCCAATAACAGAGGAGGGGAGGGAGAACAGAGCCTGGAGTTCCTGTAACTTCTTAAGAGGAAGATGTGGTCACAGATGCAGCTGAAAACAAGACCCACCCAGGGTCATGACCAGCCTGGGAAATGTGATTTCTGTGAATTGTTCCAAAAGGCTTTTTTGGAGGTAATCTTTCGGAGGAGCTCTGGTGCTGCAGTGGTTAATGAGCTGTGTTCCACAGGAGAAAGATGGGCAATCTCTTCCCATGCAATTTACCACCTCTGACTAAAGCAACACAACATTAACCTTTATGGAAGTATATTGTCATATTTACCTCCTTATTTTTACTAGTTTATTTACAAAATTCTAATACAAATTGGAACAAATTCTTTCAATTTCTCTCAGCACCCCCACCCATCAAATTGTATAATCCAATGATTAATCCCCTCTTCCCCCTATACATCCACATCCCTTTGCTTCCAGCCTCTCCCACCCCTCCTGGATCCTTACACTCTTTCTACAATAACAGTCTTATACAATATTTATCCTTGTGGGACTGAGTTAGTTCACTCATCATAATGCTCTCCAGTTTCTCCCAAGTTAGGTAATAATTTATGACGGTATTGCTCCTGTGTGGTGCATAGTATTCCATTGTGTGAATGTACCATCATTTCTCAATCCGTTAGTTTGTGTTTGGACATTTGGGCTGTTTCCATGTTCTTGTGGTGGCGAATAATGCTGCTATGTCACATTTACTTCTGTGGCACTGCTGAGTGGGTTTGAACTCTCAACCTTTAGGTTAGTACTTGAGGTTTTGGGGGATGCCGGATGGGCAAGGGTTCTGCGCAGTTCAGGCAGGAGAGGAGCAGCCCCTGCACTCAGGTATAAGGCAGCAGGGGAAGTGATGTGGTGGCACTTAATACACATGAAGATGGAGGGAATCAGAACTGGCCTGGTCTGAGGGCACCTTGCCTGTGAGGGAGCCTGACGGAGGGGCGCCTCCCAGAACGTGTTCTTTCCCCTTCAGTACGAGGCAGAAGGCGAGGGATGAGCAGGAGCCATGACAGCCTTACAATAAGCTGGTTTGCAGCTCAGGACAAGCAGGGAAATTTCCAAATCTCCTAGCAGGAGGGGAAAACTACCAGAACCAGGAGGGAGGCTGAGGCTTTGAGCCAAAGGGCGAGCCCAGCCCCAGTTGGAGGAGCTTCTTTCAGAGACAGTCCCTGCTCCCACCTGACAATAAAGGTGGCATTTATGGGATGTTTATATGTGGTCGACTCTAAGCACCTGCTTAAAAGACAAACAAACCAACCAGACTGTGCTCCCAAGTTGATTCCAGCTTGTATATTACACAGCAGATCTCTATGTGGCTAGCTTGGCTGCGATCTTTATAAAGTTGATTGCCAGGCTGTTCTTTTGTGGCACCACTGGGTGGGTTTGAACTGCTAACCTTTAGATTAATGGCTAAACACAGAACATTTGTGTTACCCGGGGCTGTTCAAGTGTAACAATAGTCTTGCTGTAGTGCTAATATCATCCCTAACTCACAACTGAGAAAACTGAGATGGGACTCAACAACTTTCCTGAAGTCACACAGTCCAGGTCAGCCTCAGGCTAGAGTCCATTCCTTGAGACACTGGCCAGACTTAGGGGAGGCCTTGGGGACAAAGGGACAATGAAGACCCAAGGCTCTGCTCTCTAGGAGGCAGGGTCATGAACCAGTGATTTCTACCCAACTGTGTGAATGAACACTGAAGAGGCATGAGAAAGAAATGTCATAGAAACAAAGAAGAGTGAATGGTAGAGGCTGGAGGTGGTCCCAGTGTAGTGGGCAGGGCGTTGGAAGACCATCGTGGACATTGGCATTGGGCTTTTCCAGACATGCAGAAAACTGACAGTAGAGGAAAAGGCATTTCAGGAAGTATCCACAAGGGGAAAGGCTCAGAGGCATGAAGATTCCTTTATCATTCAGAAAACATCAGGACAGTAGGGACAAAAAGGACAGAGGTGGACAAGGGTCTTGGGAGGGCTCCATTGGCCAGGATCTCACGTTCGAGAACCACTATAACCAGTGGCTGTCACACTGACTTTGCCTCCCGGAATGTCATCTGACATAGTGATGAGGCCCTCCGGTTGGACAAACTGAAAATAAAATTGGGATGAGCTCTGGCCCACTGACGTGGATGGAGTAAAGATTTCAGTCAAAGGAGGCCATTTATTTCCCAACACAGCATGCCTCAAAATTAAGAGAAACAGCTGCAAACATCCATCAATAGTTGGAATATAAAATATATAAATTAAGAATCTAGGAACATTGGAAGTTGCCAAAAAGGAAACTGGAATGCATAAAGAAGAGCTGGAATGGACGGGTATTGACCATATTGAAGAGGATAATCTTATGGTCTTTCATGCCAGGAATGACAAATTGAAGAAGAATGACGCTGCATTCATTGCCAAAAAGAATGCTCCAAGATCTTTCTTAAAGCACAGTGATGTCAGTGATAATATTCAAACACATCCAAGGAAGATCTGTTAAAACAACTATTATTCAAATTTACACACCAACCACTGCATCTAAAGATGAAAAATTGAGGATTTCTACCAACTTCTGCAGCCTGAAATTGATTGAGCATGTAATCAACAGGCACTTACAATAACTGGTCATTGTAATGCAAACATAGCAAACGGGAGAAAGATTGGTAGTGGAAAATGCGGGCTTGGTGAGAGAAACAAGATCAGAGCTTGCCTAATAGAATTTTGTATGAACAATGATTTATTTAGTCTAAGTATCCTTTTCTGCGAAGGTGTGTTTTCTGGTTTGGGGTTGAGACTAGTGTGTGGCCCTTGCTCACAATAGGGTCGGAGCTGGTTGGATTTGGTCTCGCCTTTAATAAGGCTTTTGGGCCCTCAGGCCTGGTTTTTGTGGATCTCCCAAATAAAACAGGCTGGGAAGCAGGAGTGGCATCCAATTCCAAAAAAAAAAAAAAAAAAAAAGCTTTCCTCCAGAAACCCTATGAAAGTTTTGCGTTCAAGACTTTCGTTCACAGGGTCACTATGGGTCGTCTATGACTCTACAACACTTCACCCCCCTCCCCTTTTAAAAATAAAAACAGCAACTATACATGTGGATCTTGGGCACACACAGGAATCCAAATAAACAGCATCCGTGCAAAGAGATAATGGAAAACTCAATATCATAAATGAGAACAAGGCCTGGGGCTGCCGCTTGCAGAGACCCTCAATTGCTCATATGCCATTTCCAGCTGTAGATGAAGACAATGCAAACAAGCCTGCAAGATCCTACGTTTCATCTTGAGTCTATCTCTTCTGAATTTAGATATTTGCCCAAGAACAGATTGGAGGCATTGAACACACAAGTGACAAGTTCAGACAAGTAGTGGGATGGCTTCAAGTCATGAAAAAGACAGGAAAGAATGAGAAGACCCAAATGGGCATCAGATGATTTCAGAAATGAAGAGCTTTCCTTGCTGACTCAGCAGCATGAGGAGAAACAACTGCAAACATCCATTAATAATTGGAATATGTTGTTGTTATTGTTTGTGGTTGGATCTGACTCATAATTGACCCTCCAACAGGTTTTCCGAGGGCGTAAAGTATCAGGGCGGCGACTGCACATCTTTCTTTCATAGAACAGCTGGTGGATTCAAATCGCATGCCTTTGAGTTGGCCGAGCAGCTTCTTACCACTAAGCCACCAGAGCTGAATTAAGAGTTTAGGACACTTGCTTCAGAGAGTATAGAAACTAATATATAGAAGAAATGAATATAGATTTCAAAAGTTTGGCTTTAGAAGGCAAAAATAAAGCATTATAATAACATTTGCAAAGAACCGGGGTAAAAAAAACAGAGAGAAACATACTTGCTATTTCTCAAACAAACAAACAAAAAAATAAGGGGGAGGAGATTAAGCCTCAAATGGAAATATTGAAGGATTCTATGTGCAGAATTTTGAATGACACAGGAAGCATCCTAAGAAGATAAAAAGAATACACTGAGCCACAGTGCCAAAAAAGAATTACTTGATGTCCAGTTCAACCACTTCAGGAGGTCAGAATCAATAGTACTGAAAGGAGTCCAGTTTGTATTGAAGACTTTGACAAGAAAACAAGCCTCCAGGAACAGACAACATATCATTTGAGGTATTTAAACAAAAAAGACAAATAGGGTGAAAAGAAAATCTACTGAATGGGAAAAAAATTGGCAGTGACATCTCAGACAAAGGTCTTATAAAGTTTACAGAATCCTACAGGGCCTCCACAAGGAAAGGATTGATATCCCATTACAAAATGGGCAAAAGATATGAAAAGATTTTTCACAGAGGAAGACTTTTGGATGGCCAACAGACACATGAAGAAATGTTCAAAATTACTAGCAATAAGAGAGAAGCAAATCAAAACCACAATGAGCTACACTGTCTCACTCCATTAACAGTGAAAACTTTACCAGGACAGCAAGCAGTATATGTTGGAGAGGCTTTGGAGAAATTGGAACTCTCATACACTGTTGGTGGGATTGTAAAATGGTATAACCACTCTGGAAGGCAATTTGATATTTCCTCAAAAAGCTGACCATAGAAATTCCCTATGATCCAGCTATTCTGCTAGGAACATACCCCAGGGAAAATAGAACTGAGAAATGGAGCTTTGAACACTAATGTTAATAGCAGTATTATTCACAACAGCAAGAAAATGGCCACCAAAAAAATGAATGGATTGAGAAATTCTGGGCTATTCATACAATGGACTACTATGCAGCACTCAGAAGCAATTATTTTTAAAAATACTATATAACATGGCTCTCTCTGGTCCCTTCCTGGAGTCCTTGCCTTACATCCAGTGCGAAGACCTAACATTTGGTGCACCAAACCTGGGAGAGGAGTCGAGGCATGTTGTGCCCTGCTCTCTTTGAGGCAAGTGTAGCGTCCCTCACTCTCTCTTGAACCTATCAGCTTGCACGGTGTCAGGATGTCAAACAATTACTCCAGGAACACGCAGATTGCTGCATACCCAGAGCCTCTCCTGAAAGTTTAAACCAGACAGCTGGAGTCACCTCATCAAATGACATGCACCTAAACCTCTTCAAGACAGACCTTACACAATCATCCTAATGACCTCACAACAGTTAAGGTCAATGGATTAAAGAAATGACCAACTTAACAGTGAACCAGCTGCTATGACATCTATATTCTTTCTCCTGGCTACTGATCCTGGGCCAAACCAATCCAGCCTCTGAGCCCCAGATCTTCATCCCTGTTCAGCAGGAAGTAGCTGGAATAAAAATTGTCGCCCTTTTTCTCACTAAAGAGGCTGGGATGTCAGGTCCAGACCAAAGTCAAGGGGGAGAAGGAAGGATTCAAAGAATACATGTCAACAAAGGGAGTGAACAGCCTCACCTGGCTGAACCATCAACAATAATGAAATGTCTCTCCCTTCCCTCCCTGAAGACCCTGCTACAAAAAGCTGCCCCACTCCACCTTGGGTATGGTTTTCCCTGGTCTATCCCTCTCTCCAGACCAAGGAATCTCCCCTGGGAGCTCCCTTAATAAAGCTGCTTTAAGCTTAAAAAAACCCCACACTATATAACATGGGAGAGGTTAAACAGCATTATGCTGCATGAACTCAGTCTCATAAGAACAAACACTGTATAAAACCATTATAGTAAAAATAGAATAGCTAGTAAGACATATATATAAAAGTTCAAAATGGGAAGAAGAGTGGGCAAGGGAGCTGAGGGTGGGGAGGGAAGGAAATCATGGGGTCGCAGAGTGTGGTGGGTGGGCGGGGGGAGATGGTGAAAGAACTAGAAAAGATCCAGTGGCCACCTGGAAAGATGGGGTTATACTGGGCATAGATCAATGGTGATTACTTTTATAAAACAGTGTAAGGGAATGACTGCATAAAACCCAATGTGAATGAAGGACTGTGTGAAACACAATTTACATGAATGAAACACAATGTATATGAATTTCGTATACAAAGCAATATAAAATAAAGTTTTAAAATAGTAGAAATAGATTCATAGTATTTAATTATACAACATAAAATATATATGAATGACTGTATAAAATACAACACACATGAGTGAAAATACAATGTATATGAGTGATTGTATGCAAACTAAGAAAAATATGTTGAAATATTTTTTAAAAACCCAGAAAAGCATAACTAGACACAGTACTCAAAGTGTTCACTCATCAATGTCAAGGTACTTGGAAGACAGTTAACTTGCCACTCACTTGAAGAGATCCGTATTTATGTCCAGTTCTAAGAAAGGTTATCCAGCAGAAGGCAGAAATCATCGAATAATATCACTAATATAACATGCAAGTAAAATCTTGTTGAAGAGCATTAAAAAATTAGTTACATTGTGACAACAGGCATTGACAAGAACTGCCAGAAATTCAAGTTGGATAGAAAAGAACACGGAATGCAAAGTATTATTGTTGACCGAAGAAGATGTATCTTGGTTTAAAGCAGAGAACACCAGAAAGATGTTGGTTGACCTGTGGTGTTTTGTTATTTTTATTTTTTTTTTAAATTGGCTTGCTTACAAAATTTATATACATTGTGTTTCACACTATTCTTCACTCACATTGTGTTGGCCTGTGTTTTACTGGCTACGCAAAGGCATTTAACTGTGTGATAACAAATGATGGATGACATTGTGAAGAAGGGGAACTCCAGAACACTTAATTGTGTTCATGCAGAACCTTTACATGGATCAAGAAGCAGCTATTTGAACAGAACAAAGGGCTACCACATAGTTTAAAATTAGGTTAGTTATTGTTGTAGTTGTTATGTGCCGTCGAGTCGCTTGCAACTCATAGCAACCTTATGTACAACAGCCCTAAACTCTGCTCTGCCCTGTGTCATTCTCACTGTCTCTGACACACCCATCCTGATTACTCCAGTCACTGAATCAATCCACCTCATAGAGTGTCTTCGTCTCCTGCTCCGTCCCTCCACCCTCCCAAGCATGATGTCCTCTCTAAGTACCAGTCCCTCCTGACCACATGTCCAAAGTTAGGTTATGTATTAGGTAATTATCATTTCATCACACTGAATCTCTCACAGACTGCCAAAGAATAAACAATTGTGTCTTGGGGATAGTGCCGCTAGCCCCTGAGAGGAAAGGATGATGAAACACTGTCTCGTATCTCATATAGTTTGGGCATTTTGTAGGAGAGGTCAGCCCCTGTAGGACATTATATTTGGAAGGGTGGGAGATCCTCAAGGAGCTGGATTGACACAGTGGCTGGAGTGATGCTCTGGAGTGTAGCAGGGGTGGGATGAGGATGGGGCGGGATAGGGTGGGGTCCAGGAGGTCTGCAGTTTATAGAGTCACTATGAGTCATGTAAGTCAGAGTTGAATTCTACTCCATTTCGTTTTTAAATGTACCCAGGAGCTCCTTATATCAGAAAGGAGTTTGCTGCCAACCCAAAGGTGTACAATTGGAATCCACCAGCTACTCCTCAGGAGAAAGAGAAGGAAACATCTCCAGTGCGATTTACAGCCTCCAAAAACCCATCAGAGGGTCAGCTCTGAGTCAGTTCTGGCTTAATAGTACACATCACCGCCACCATCACCATTACCACCACCATCACCAGTGCTGTCTCCAAAAGGGCATGTTGTCATCACATGTTGTCAAGTCTGAACTGACTCACAGCAGACCATCTACTGAGTTTTCAGAGGCTGTAAATCACATGGGAGATGATTGCCCATCATTCTTTCACAGAGCAGTTGGTGGAGTTGAATCACCTGCTTTTGGGGTTGCAGTGCAACTTCTTACCCTCTAGGCCATCAGGGCTTTTTCTAAAAGGGTATGGACATGGTGAATGTATTGTGTGCATGTGTACGAGTGTGTATGTCAAAAGCATTGGTTTCCAAATGTACGCATTAAAACTATCTCACAAATGGATTTTTCTCTCTTGGCATTTGTTTAAATAAACCTAGAACCGCACATATATGAGTTTAAGGACTTCACTCATCTTTCAGAACTACCTTCTGAAGCATTTTGGAGGAAAGGGTAGAAAGTCCTGGGTTTGTTTGAAAACTATCCGGGGTGGGGTGGGAGATGGAGGAGTTGGGGTGCAGAGATGACAAGGCCAAGAGTGTGCTGAAGGTGTGCATATGTGGTGATCATGTTCCTCTCTTCACTTTGGGGATTTTAGGATATCCACATTAAAAAAAACACCCCAAAACATTAAGAGGGATGCTTTTGCTGGTCCCTGGGAGTCTGGAGACATTCACCATCAAGGAAGGGAAGAATGAGTGACGGGGAGGCAGACTTGGAGCCGAGAAGGAGCCAAGTTGTAAAAAGGCTTGTAAACGATTCTGAGAGGTTTGGACCTAGTCCCACACTTGATGGGAAACCCAGCGAAGGAGTTATAGCAGTGACACCATTAGATTCTCCTTAGGGAAAGAGCACGTCGAGCTAGTTGGTGTCTGGAAAATGGAAAGGGGTATGTGTCTGTGTGCATGTATGTGCACGCGCACGTTGATGTCAGGCAGAGGGCATGGCCCAAGGCCACTAGAAAGAGGTCAGACATGGTCAACCTGCCGCCTCTTTCAGACAGTCCGGAGGCTGTTGTGGCTGTTATTTCATGAGGAAGGATGTGAGCCAGGGCAGCGGCCATGGGAAAGAAGGGACGGAGGGTCTGTGCCAGACCTTTTGTATCTGTGTCTTCCCAGCACCACACTCTATTAAGAGTATCCACTACAGTAAGTCAGTGTTGTCTTTATGCCACGAGTCGTCAGCTCGTGGTGACCGCATGTACAACAGGATGAACTCCTGTCATCATCTGCATGAGTATCAATATATGTGAGCCCATTGTTTCGCCTACTGGATCTGTTTATCCCACTGAAAGTTTCTGTGATTCCTTCTGGCCCTCTGCTTTACCAACAATCATGTCTTGTTCTAGCTATTGGTCTTTCCTGAAGATACATCCAAAGCCCAAGTTTTGCCGTTCCAGCCTCTAAGGCATTTCTGAGGATATTTCATCTAAGACTGATTTGTTTGTTCTTTTGGCAGTTTATGGTACATTCAATATTTATCACAACACCAAATGCATCATTTCTGTCTTCCATTTTCATTGTCTCGCATTTGCATATAGAGAGATTAAAAAGACAATGGCTCAGGTCGAAGCAAAGATGTCATCAAGGTGGCAACCTTGCCAGCTTTTTCAGACCTTAAAGAGCTTTATGAATGAGTCCACAAGGATTACTTATTGACTGTCTCTGCAGGGAGACTGTTAGCTGCATGATGATGTCCACAGATCAAGCTTATCTTACTCCCTTATCCTTAGACTCTGGCACAACGCCTGGCAACAGTCAACTGTTAATTGAATGAATAGATGGTTGTCCTTGACCTCTAAATCTTTGACAGAGCAATGGATGAATCCAGTGCAGAGGCTGACACTGTAACCCACTGCTGTCTGGTTGATTCTAACTCATGGTAACCCTGTGTGTTACAGAATTGAATGGCTGGTAGTTTTCTGTCTAGAAATAAGGGCAGGTAGAATGTTCCTTAGAAGTGAAGATGGTGAGGGTTTTGCCGCATGTACTTTGGGGATGTTATCAGGAGGGCCTGGTCTCTGGAGAAGGACATCAGACGTGGTAAAGTAGATTGTCAGAAAGAAAAACAAGAAGATCCTCAATGAGACGGGTTGACTCAGTGATTGCAGCAGTGGGCCCAAGCACAGCCATTGTGAGGATGGCACAGGAACGGGCTGACTTTATTCTGTTGTGCGTGGAGTTCTAGGAGTCTGAGCTGAGTACTGAATATATTCCACAAACTGCTAAAAGAACACATAGACATGCCTTGGAAAAAAACACAGCTAGAATGTTCCTGGGAGGCAAGAATAGTAAAGCTTTGTCTCTCATACATACTTTGGGCATGTTGCTGGGAAAAGGTATTCCCTGGAGGCAGACCTCATGCTCCGAAAAGCGATGTCAGTTGAAAGAGAGGAAGACCTTCAATGAGATGGATAGACACAGGAACAGCAGCAAAGGGCTCAAGTGGGTGAGAGGCGACGACAACGGTACAGGGTAGGTCAAGGGTCAGGCCTGCTGTTCATAGGGTCACTATGAGTTGCTCTAGCCTCCACGGCACCTAATAACAACAGTAACAAAACCAACAATAGCAAACAACATTCTTAACAGAAGCAGATTGCCAGACCTTTCTTAAATGACACTTCTGATCTCCAACAGTTAGCTTAGCCGGACACAAACCATTTACACCACTCATAGCTGTAGTCGTTTTGCTGTTAGGTGCCATCAAGTTGGGTATGACTTAAAGTGAGCCTAAGCACAACAGATCTGAGCCCTGACCTGTCCTGTGCCAACCTCACAATCTCTGACACACTCGAGCCCACTGCTGCAGTCACTGTCAATCCATCTGGTGGAGGGTCTTTCCATTCTAATCATGATGTCCTTCTCTCAGGAATAGCCTCTTCTAGGAACGTGCTGAAAATATTCACCATCCTTGCTTTCAAGGGCCCTGTGGTTTCACCTTCTCCAAGATGTATCTGTTTGTTCTTTTGACAGTCTATGGTATAGTCAGTATTCTCCTCCAGTACTGCAGCTCAAAAGCATCAATTCTTCTACCACCCTTCCTCTGTAGTTGTTAGTGGCCTTCAACTTGATCCAGACTCAAGATGGCTTCACATGTGCAGACTAGAACTGCTCCACAGCATTTTGCAGACTAAAGCCTTTAAGAAGCAGAGCGAAGGCTGCATAGTGGAGTGGACTTGGGGGGAGGATTAACAATGAAAAAATTTTTTCTTTTACTTTTCAAAGAGAAGACCGAACTGGAGGGGAGGGGTGGGCAGGGAGAAAAGTGCAACAATGAATGAATGGAAATCCAAAGTCTCTGTAAGTTTTCATTAAAAGTAATAATAATAAAAAAACAAACAAACAAAAGAAGCAGATCACAGATCTAGCCTCCAATGTGCCCCTGGGTTACTTTGAACCACTGACTTTTCAACTAGTAGACTAGTAGTCAAGTGCTTAACCATCTGTGCAACTCAGGGGCACATCGTTTGTGGTTGCCTTGAGGTGCCGTTGAGTTGGCTGGGACTCATAGCGAGCCAATGAAGACTAGATCGAAATCTTGCCCGATCCTGCACCATCCTTATGCTCTGGGTCATACTCAGACCCATTGTTGGAGTTACTGTATCAATCCACCCCATCGAGGGTCTCCCTCTCTTTTTCTGACCCTCTGCTTTTCTCAGCATAATATATATTCAATCACAAATAGCCATGGAGTTTGAACTGACTCTTAGCTGACCCTCCAGTACATTTTCAGAGGCTATAAATCGGACAGTAAGAGATTCCCCATCTTTGTCCTGAGGACCAGCTAGAGGATTTGAACCACCAGGCTTTGGGTTGGCAGTACAGCTCTCTACCTGCTAGACTATGAGAACTCCATTTGATAGATGGTGATCTCCCATAAATATCCGAGGGTTGAATTGAACTGATGTGAAACTGCAGAACATTGGTACCCAGATGAGGAGGGAGGGTTTCAGGTCTCTTCTTAGTTATAAGCAATTTCCTCTTAGCCTAAGAATTCAAATAAACTCAGTTGTTGCCAAGCAGAAAGGTCTGGGAAAAACACAAAGCACAAGGTTTGCCCACTAACATGTCAGCCCTGGGAACGGAGGTCTCCTCTCTCCCTTGGCTTCTGATGAGGTGCTTCCTCCATTTCAGATGGACGGTGGCTTTCCCCCTCTTTCTAAACACAAGAAAAAACAAAAAGTGTCTGGATGCTTTTAAATTAGGCAAATGAGCAAGGGCAATGCTCATTTGCAAATGTATGGTGTGCCCAAAGGCCTTTGGAGTGAGTGTTCAGAGGCTGCATACCAGAACAAAGAGGCCCCCAGGCTCCTAAATCACTAATGAGACAGGACAATGTTGGCCCCTGGGGGCTTCGATTCCCCTAGGCCAGCACGAGGAGTGGAGGCCCCAAAAAGTGGAAAGCTGGCCTATAGCCCGAGGAGGTCTCAGCAGGAAGGACACTCCTACCTGGAAGAGCTGGAAGTTCAAAGTAGGCCACAGCCCTTGATTCGTACCCCTCCAAGTGTTGCTAGTGATGGAGGAACACTGGGCTCCCCCTCTGTAAAATTCCAGTAGACTTGGGGGAAGGACTACATAGCCATGAAAGAGTTCTTTTCCTTTTCAAGGAGAAGAGTAAATTGGGGGTAAGGGGTGGTCAAGGAGAAAAGTGCAACAATGAATGACTGGAAACCCTAAGTCTCTGTAAGCTTTCACTAAAATTAATTAAAAAAAAAAACACCCAACCATGAGCAACAACAACAACAAATTCCAGGGAACAGACCCCACACCAAGCATTTCTTCTGAACTTCAGTTTACCTGTTGGTTAAATGAGTCTAAGCAGAAGGACAGCAAATGAACAAACATTTTATCGGCAGGTCCGTCACTACCTTCAAAGGAAGCGGTGGGTTTGACAGCCCCATAGCCCTGAGTGTGGCTCCTGGGTCAGCAGCAGGAGCACCTACTTGTTAGAAAGGAGAATCTAAGGCCCGCTCCTTGCCCAGTTAACTAGATTCTGCAGCTTAACAAGGTATGCAGGTGTTTCGTGGGTACATTAAAGACTGAGAGCCACACAGGTGGGGCTAAGTCACTTTACCTCTGGACCATTTTTTGCCAGAGTATATACCTACTTATGTTTTTGTATATGCAGCAAATACATCCAAGGATAAGGTAGAGACTACAGTGGGAAAAGGTTTGTTGCTGTTTTTTTAAATACTTGTTTACTTAACAAAGTTCTAACACATTGTTTTTCACACTGGATCTTTCCATTTCTTTCACCCCCTTTCCCACACCCATCAATTGTGTGACCCTATAAATACCCTCCATCCCCTGCCCATCCTCACCCCTCTGCTCCCTCCCCTCCTTGGATCCTCATACTTTTTCTACAATAATAGTCTTATACAGTATTTGTCCTTATGGGACTGAGTTAGTCTACTCAGCATAATGCTCTTCTACCCCTCCCAAGTTAGGCAGTGATTTACAAAATCATTGCTCCTGTGTGCTGCATAGTATTCCATTGTGTGAATGTACTATAGGTTCTCAATCCATTCGTTTGTGGTTGGACATCTGGGCTGTTTCCATGTTCCTGTGATTGGTGAAAAACACTGCTATGAACATTGGTGTGCAAGGCTCCATTTGTGCCTCAGTTCTCATTCTCTCAGGGTATATTCCAAGCAGTGGTATAACTGAGTCATATGGAATTTCTATATTCAGCTTCCTGAGGAAATGCCAAATTGCCTTCTAGAGTGGTTGTACCATTTTACAACAGTGGGGAAAGTTTTGAAAACTTTTTTGCCATCACCAAACACTTTGAGCTTGGAGACTGAGAACCCCAGTCTCAGGAGACATTAAGATCAATTTGTACAACATAGTTCAAGAATACAGTTCACAAAGGTAATGCTCTATGTCCTACTTTGGTGAGCAGTGATCGAGTCTTAAAAGCCAATGAGCACCCATCTAAGATGCAGCTACTGGTTTACAACGAAGATAATCAAAGACTCAAGGAAACCATTAGTCCAAATGTCTAATGAGTGATGTGAATGCTAGCCTCAACTATCTTGACACTAGAACTAGTTGGTGTCTGGCTCAGACTAATATCACAATAATAAGACCTGGACAGAGCAAGAGACAAAAAAAATTTAGAAAATGGAGATTTGTACATCAGTGTTCATAGCAGCATTATTCACCATCACAAGAACATAGAAACAGCCCAACAGCCCAAATGTCCAACCATAAGAGAATGGATTGAGAAACTGTGATACATTCACATGGTGGTATATTATGCAGCACTTAGGATCAATGATTTTAAAAGATACTACATATCTTGAGAAAGGCTGGAGAGCATTATGCTAAGTGAACTAACATAGTCTCATAAGGACAAATACTACCTAAGACGATTATTGTAAAAATAGAAGGATATCTAGTAAAACATACACGGGAACTCAAAGGAAGAAGGGGTG
The DNA here is from genome assembly GCF_000299155.1 of Elephantulus edwardii. Classification (NCBI taxonomy): domain Eukaryota; kingdom Metazoa; phylum Chordata; class Mammalia; order Macroscelidea; family Macroscelididae; genus Elephantulus; species Elephantulus edwardii. Next base: position 795,952 of record NW_006399961.1, on the reverse strand, counting down.
GGAGCAGAGTGGTGAGGATGGGTAGGGGCAAAACCACAGGGCTGTACAGTTTGGAAGGTGGAGAAAGGGAGAGAAGGATCTGGGAATGATCTGGATGAAAAGACAGAGTAATGATGGGCAAGGCCCAATGGTAATTAATTTTTCCAGCTCTCAGGTGCATAACAAGTGACTGAAAAGACCATGGCCTAAATCAGGTGCACCTTAGTTACCAAACTGACATCATTGCTCCTCAATTATTTGGAGAGGTCGACTGTCTCTGTGCAATATGTCTCCTGGTCTCCTGACTCCTGGGGACAAGTGTAGACAGAGTCTTGCATCTGAGGCAAATGCTTCACTCAGTGTAATCTCTGATCTCAACATTGCACCATCTTTGTCTCGAGACAGGTTGAAAAAAATCGAAACTGTCCCTGTTGAGTAGATAATGACCCAGAACCGCCTCGCTGGACTTCCAAGGTCGTAATCTTTAGGGAAGCCGACTTCCGCATCCTCCTTGGAATGACTGGTGAGTCTGAATCACTGACTTTTTGGTTAGGAGCCCTGTGTCTAACCATTGTGCCACCAGGGTGCTGTTTGTTAAAGGATCCCAACCCAACTCATGGCAATCAAGTTGATTCCAACTCGTGGCGACCCTCCGTCTGGCGTCTGAGGTTGTAAATGGTTATGACAGGAGACTGTCCTTCCTTCTTCCTTTGAACAACTGGTAGACTTCTTTCAGTTAGCAGTCAAACACATATGTAACGCCTTCCTCCACCTATCTGTGGCAGTCTCCCCACAAATCCCACCTGCCCTCCTATGCCTGCCACCAAGCCCAGCTGGTTCTCTCAGAGGTGATGGCCCGGCCCCTGACATATGCCACTTCCAAGTTCATTGCTCCTTCTCCCTTGCATCCACTTGGTCAATATTTATTGATCTTTTCACCCCATGCTAGACACCACGTTTACAGCAGTGGATGAGACCCCTGCCTTTGTAGAACATGTTCAAGCAGAGAACATCAAGAAGGGTGACATCTTTATAGGAAGAAGAAGGGACTCAGGTCCAGGGTGTGGTGACCCATCTCTGTTAGAAGGAGGTCTCTCCCTGAGCTTTGAGGGCTCTGACAGGAAGAGATGACCCAGTGCTCAATGGTTTCAGATGTGACTCTCCTTCTCCACCTCCACAGGGTCCCGGAGGTTTTCCTGCTTCCAAGGACACTGTGGCTTCCCTGCTCCTCACAAACGACGCCCCCCGAGTGTGCCGCCCCTGCCTTCGATGAGACAATCCTCGGAATGTCCTGCCAAGATAAACTGTTTGGCCTTCTCCCTTGCAAGCCGATCCTCTTCTGAGTCGGAGGGACAATGACATCACCGCTCCCTCCCTGGGTTGGGGATTTGATGGTCAGCATGAAGTCAGGGTTGGCCTGGTGCCCGCTCTTTGCCAATACCACAGGGAGGCCTGGGTAGGGAGAACTGGAGTGAGGCAAGCTTGTGGGGGTGGTGGGCTCCAGGAGGTCCCTGGTGCCTGGGAGGGGCTTCACTTTCAAATCTCTTGCCAGCAGTTGGGTGTGGCTTGCTGGACACCAAGAAGGGTATCATTGTGGTGGGGCTCAGCTGACGTCCATGGCTACACCTCTATCCAGCTTCATCAGATGTGAAATATTGAAATGCTTTCATTCTCATAGGTAATTTTTTGGGGTGTTTTTTTGCCTCTGCAGCCATCCTGGCCTCTCCCATGAGACATTTCTCATAATTTCTACCTCTGAGCACCTCAAGGGCCTTGTCCAGCGGCCCTCTGACGACTGCTGTCTGTGCTAGAAAACTGTTTCTATCAGGTTGATTCCTACTCAGGAGGACCGTGTGCATTCCAGAGTAGATCTTCTCCATACAGGTTTCTTGACTTCAGTATTTAGGGAAGCTGATCACCAGGCCTTTCTTTCGTGGTACCTCTGTGTAGATTCAAGTCATCAATCTTCAGGTTATCAGCTGAGCTCCAACTGCCTGTGCTATACCTGTAGATAACTCACTTTGGCTGTTACTCCAAGGTGAGGAGTAAGCTGTGAGGACTTCATTTGGTTTTGGAGGGATGAGCATTTGCAGGAAGATACCTACTATGAGCTAGAGGTAATGCCTTCTCCTTAGCTTCCCAGGTCTGGGTATTATTAACAAGAATTCCCTCCTGCAGCAGTGGGATTAGTGTTTACTTCATCAAGGGTTGATGCTTTCTCCAGCCCACAGCTGGAAGGCACCTCAAAGGTGTCACAGCCTTGCCCATTCATTACTTAAACAAGAATTCACCGTTTCTTTTTTTCCCCGATGAAGGGGCTTGCTCAAGGTCACAGAGCAAGTCTGTGACTGATTAGCCTTCTGACTCTGCTGTAGGTCATGACGTCCAAGGAGAGCGAAGACTTTGCCTTCGAGGGCCACAAGCCCTTCCAGATGTTCTCCTGACCCATCATCAGCTGTCTTTCTACCCTTCGTCAGTCTGGAGGCAGAGTCGACATTGTCCCTAGTGTCAGGGGATTTCAGACGCATCTTAGGAGACTGTAGCTTCTCTTCGCTGAATGACCTGATACATGTGTGAGCAGAGGTCTCAGACTGACAGCCGTGGGTCCCACTTGACCTGCAGACCTAGTTCATTGGGCCCACTCAGTGTTACTGATGATTAGGTTCGCTGTGTTTGTAAAGTGGGTCATTTCATATAAGAACTTGAATGGGGCCCTTTCACGAGATCTACCATCTCGTGCCCAGGAATCTGCCAGATGAGGTTACATTCTTTTAGATGGGACATGGGCTCCAGGTGACTCTTGCTCACCTTTCCTCCTCAGCTGGGTTCACCCATTTGTGGGCCTTGAGATATTTAATTTTGCCATCACTGGTCTCGAGTTTTCTCCATGCACGGTACCACATTGCTTCTCATTTCTTGGAAAAACTGTGGTCCAGATGGAAGACATAGAGCATGTTAATATCTTTATATTTTTACCCATTAGTATTTGGATGGAGCAAATGGTTACCATGCTCGTCTGTGAATCACACAGTTGAAGATGGAGTATATGAAGAATGTGGCACCAGGATTGGAGGAAGACTCATCAACAGCGTGTGACATGCAGATGATACAACCTTGCTTGCAGAAAAGGGGGGAAAAGCCTTGAAGCACTTATCGATGAATTTCAGAGCCTTCAGCCTTCCTTATGGATTACACCTCAATGAAAAGAAAACACAATTCTTCACAACTAGACCTATTGATATAATGACAGATGGAAAAACATTGCAACTGCCGAAGATTTAATTTTACTTACATCCACAATCAATATCCGTGGAATCAGCAGTCAAGAAATCAAACCACATCGTGCATTGGGAAGACCTGCTACCAAGGACCTCTTTAAAGTGCTAAAGAGCAAGGACATCACTTTAAAGACTAAGGGATGCTTGTCCCAAACCATGGTGTTTTCAATCACTTTACCTGCATGTGAAAGTTGGACAGTGAATAAGGGGGAATAGATGCTTTTGAATGAAATCCAAACATACCACGGTCTGCCCAGAGAACCCACAAATCCATTTTGCAAGGAGCGCGTGCAGTCAGAACATTCCTTGGAGGTGAGGATTGTGAATCTTTGCCTCAGACACTTTGGCCATGTTATCAGGAGATAAAAACAACTTCATTATTGATCAAATATAAGGACAGTGGTGAAGAGGAAGACCTCGAACAAGAAAGATTGGCAGTGGCTGAAATCATGGGCTCAAACACGACACCGGTTGGGAGGGTGGGCAGGCTGGGGCAGGGTTTGCTCTCTGCACATACTGCTTTTGTTGGTGTGAGATGTCAAGTCAGAACTGACCCACAGCTGACCTTACAGAGGGTTTTCAGAGGCAATATGAAGGGGGTGATTGATTGCCCATACTTCTCCTGTGGAGCAGTTGGTAGATTCGAACCACGTGCTTCTGGAATTACAGTGCAGCCTCTTACCACTAGGCCACCAGCACCAGAACTTTATAAGCTGGATTCAACTCAGTGGAGCTTAGCAACATCACCGCCACATAGCAGGTATTCAGTAACTGCGTGCTGGAAGAATTGGAACTTTTCTTTCTGGCAAGAACTGGTCTTATAAAATGGAATGTCATGAGTGAAAGGAAGCACCTGGTTGGCTGGAGATAATCTTCACATTAAGGTGCCATCTCTCTCCATAGCCTTCAATGGGTGGGGCCTTTCTTTTTGGAGGACTCTCAGTGGCCCTTTGTGGACACCTCTTTCCCATGTAGGGCATGCTGCTGGCTTAGGGGTTGGGGTGTCAGGGAGCCTCAAGGCTCCCCCCCCACTATTCCTCTTCCAGCCCTGTTATGTAAGTGGGTGTGACAGCCCGGTGGCGGGTGGCTTCCTGCAGCAGTGGTGGGGCTGGGCATCCGAGAAGGCTGGTCCAAGTTCACCGCAGCATTCTGAACTCTGGGAACACAGGAAGGGCTGTGCTTTTTAAGCGCCCTTTGTATTCAAGGAGGGTTCAGAGCCCACGTCCGAGGGGAAACAAACCCAGGAAAACAGATGACCGGCGGGGCAAAGACAGTGGGTGCATTTGCTGTGACTTCTGAGAATCTGAATGGTTACCTCACCTTCTTAAAGGCGCATGCGCGGGGACACACACACACACACACACACACACACACACACACACACACCCCAAGATGAACAAACCCAATCATGTACACATCTGCAGGATAGACGCACAGACACACACCCTGATGTCTGGACACCGACATAGGTGGCCATTTGGAGACACCTGTTGTTTTAAAGTAAAAAGGTTCACAGATGGAGCGTATATGTGCAGGCTGACATACACTTTGTCACATTTGCAGGCGCACACACACATTCACACAGTCCCTCTCACAAGCACATACACACACAGACTCAAACACCATCCGATGCTATCTCATACACACGCAGGCACATTCACACGCACTCACTTCCATCACACACACTCAACTGTGCATCCACACAGTCATTCTAACACATCTGAGAAACACACACTTACACACTATCACACATATTCGCATACAGCCACACACTATAACACACCCTAACTCACTTGATCACCCCATCCCACATCCTCACAGACTCACACTCTTGCAGCATTACTCACACTCATGTGTTTACAAGCTCACAAGCTAACACACACTCACACACACATTAACACATTGCCATATGCACACACTGTCGTACACACTCACCCATTCACATTCTCACAAGTTCACACATATACACCCACACACACAGTCACACTTTATCCCCCCAACTCCACGTGTATAAACAGGAGAATTTTCCTTCCAGGCCCAAGGAGCAAGTAGGTACCTAAGGACCCTCTGTGTCTATGAAGGAGACCACCCTGCCCCGCCCCGCCCCGCCCCCTCCCAGTCCACCCCTGCCCCGCCCAGCCCCACTCCACCCCACCCCTGCTCCCTAGCGTCCTGAGTCTGGAGAGAACCCTCAGTTAGACAAACTGTTAAGAAGGCTCTGTGGGTGGAACTGGCACCGGTGCTTTCTGTTTTTCCTCCTCTCTGGGCATTTGTATCTGTAAAAGGTTGGCTGCACAGTGGAGTGGACTTGGAGGGAGGGATTGTATAACAATGGAAGAAGTTTTCTTTTACTTTTCAAAGAGAAAAGCGAACTGAAGGGGAGGGGCGGGCAGGGAGAAAAGTGCAACAATGAATGAATGAAAAGCCAAAATCTCTATAAACTTTCATTAAAATTAATATTAATTAAAAAAAGTGAGAGGGAAAAAAAAAGGTTCCACTCCTTAGCCCTCTTTAATTTACAAGTTTCAGTTCTTCCCTTGAAGAGTAAGCACATTACGATGGAGGAGAAGAGAGGCAGGGAGAGGGAGGGAGAGGCCCCCTGGAGAAAGCAGGGAGGATGTTACTGTGACCACGGCTTCAGCCCTGCCCTGGAGGTTTGTAAACAATGCTGACAGAGTAAAGTCCCTCCGTGGTGCCAACCATGGGAGGATTTATTCACCCAGGCGGGAGTGCTGGAGGACCGAGGGGAATTGGGCTGCTCGACCGAATGTTCGAATCCCCTGGCTGCTCTGAGGGAAACGATGGGCAATCAACTCCGAAAACCTGATTGGCTCCGAGTCAGCTCTGACTCAGTGGCAGTGAGTGAATGCGTGAGTGAGTGAGTTCACCCGGAGGTGTCTGCGAAGAACATCCTAGCGGTCTGCCTCTGAAAAGTCAGCCACTGCAAGCCCTTGGGAGCAGTTCTACCGGGGCACCCAAGAGGTCATCGCTAGTAGTTATGGACTCAACAGCCAATGGCAACAGTGGGCAGACAAAGCATAGTTCACAGGAGCTGGACGGAGGAGACAGGCAGGGAACCCCTGGGGGACCGAGTACAATTCTCCTGACAACATACTAGTAAAGTTTTGAGTTAAAAAGACACTCGAGTCTTGGAATAGGAATTGGAAGACCCAGAGTTCTCCCTCCGGGCCCTTCCTTTGGTGAGGTCTCAGTTCCTCTAATTGAAGTTAGGAGGTACTATTCCTTGGAGAAGGATATGATGCTGGAAAAGATGGAGGGTTGGCGGAGGAGAGGAAGACTCTCAACTAGGTGGATTGACACAGTGATCGTTGCAATGGGTTGTTGTGTCTCAGGAGGTGTGAGGATGGCACAGGCTAGAACAGGGTTCAGAGCTGTTGTTTCTAGGGTCGCTATGGGTCTACTCAACTCAATGGTACCTAACAACAACAACAACTAACTGAAGCAAGAATCGATGCCTATGTGTTGGAGAAGAGTAGAGTATTGAAAATTCCATGGACTGTCAAAAGGACAAACAGATAAGTCTTGTAGAGTCTCCGTGGAGACAAAGATGCCAAAGCTTTGTCTCACCTACTTTGCATGTTGTTGGGAGAGGCTGTTCCTTGAGGAGGGAGATTATGCTTGGAAAAGTGGAGGCTCAGTGAAAGATGGGAAGATCCTCAACCAGATGGATTGACCCAGTGACTGCAGCATTGGGTTCGAGTGTGACAGAGATTGTGAGGATGGGACAGAATTCAGATCTCTCGTTCATAAGGTTGCTATGAGTTGTACCCGACTTGATGGCACCTAACAACAATAACAAAGGAATCAAGGAGTATCGGTGGCTTAATGACAAGGATTTGCACTGTCAACCCGAAGGCACAAAGTTTGAATATACCAGCAGTTCTGCAGGAGAAAGATACGCAATTTCCTCCTATATGATTTACTGCCTATGAAAATCCGCTGGAGTGGTGGCTATGGGCTGGTTTAGATTTGATGATACACAACAACAACAACAATAATTGAAAATGACATCATGCAAGGTCCTGAAGGAAGGTGGGCTTTGAGGGCCCTCCAGGTGGGAGAGAAGGCCCCACCTGACAGGAGTTTAGTTCTGGGAGCTGTTAGGAGCTCTGAACCTGGAGTCCCAAGGTGAGCTTCCGGGAGGAGGTCATCCCTGTGCACTTCGAAATCTCCATGATGGGACCTGAGTCCATGACAGCAGATCACATGCCTGGTGGGAGAGGAGGCTTCTCTGATCCTTGGTGAACTTGTACAAAACTATAGGCAGGCCATGAAATGAATGGCAGGCCAGGGAAATGAGATTTCGACTTAGGCGGGGTCGGGAGAGAGGCCCAGCTGATGTCTGAGTCACTGACTCACTCACTGCCCTCCAGCTGGAACTGACTCAGAACTGATGCCCAGCAGGTTTCTGGAGGCTGTAAATCACACGGGAGTAAATTGTCCTTCTTTCTTCCAAGGGGCCACTGGTGGATTTGAACCACCAGAGAATCACGGCCTTTGCATTAGCTATGCAACTCCCTCCAGACGGTACCGCCTGAGCTCCCTAATATTAGGACAACAGATCTGAAATTACTCAAGGATTATAAAGCCTCATTTGCTGCCCCTGTCATACTATATACAAAACCAGCATATAAATTGCCATGTGCTGATAACTGAGAACATGACCACACATGAGTCTCAGAACGTCTCAGTGGGCAGATTGCTGGGACAGCCAGCTCTGGATTTCTTGGGTGGGGGACACGATTTGGTGAGAGGCTGGTGGGTGGTAGTTACTTTCTCCAACAGCTAATTTTCCCCTATAAACACTAGACCTTAGATATTGCCCCCTTCTCTCTTTTCTGTCATCCACAGGTTTAAACATTTCTGAAAGCTTCTTCTTTATATTTTGCCAAAGCATGTCTGCCACCATCTTCTTTGGCCACTTTCCTGGTCTAAAATATCCCTTTGTCTGGTCTTCAGAGGCCCCCAGGTAAAGCTGTACTCTGGGATTAAGAGCACGCGCCCAGGGGGGAGGGGTGGGCAGGGAGAAAAGTGCAACAATGAATGAACGAATGGAAATCCAAAGTCTTTGTACGTTTTCATTAACATTAAAATTAATAATAATAATAATTTTAAAAAAGGAGCACGTGCCCAGGAGAGGGCCAGAGCTGACCAATCCAGACCTGTGCTGAAGTCAGGCAGATGAGGCAATTGTCTCAGGTACAACATTTAGGGGGAGTCCATAAACTCAGTAATTAAAACAAAAATTTAAAATACTAGTAACCCAAAGTTGAGCCTCTCTGGTGCTTCAATTCCACCAGGTGCCCTTAGAAAGATAGGCAGTCTCCTTCTGTGTGACATCTAGACATCTAGTGGAGGGCCAGCTGTGAGTTGCTTCTGACTGGCCAGCAATGAATTAAGTTGATTTAAAAACTATATATAATCCAATCAACACCCATGGTAACAGCAGTCGAGAAATCAAAAGATACGTTGCACTGAGAAAATCTGCTGTCAAGGATCTTTCCAACAAGCTAAGGAACAATGATGTCAGTTTAAAAGACGAAAGGAAGCCTGATCACAGTCCTCATATCTTCAATTGTTTCTTATACATCTGAAAGTTGGACAATGAATAAAGAAAAAAGAATATATATAATTTCTTTTTAAAAAAATTTTATTATTTTTGTGTGAGTGTACCGTCAAATCAGATCTGATTGGTACAGGAGGAGATTGTCCCTCCTTCCCTGGCAGAGCATCTGGTGGATTTGAACTGTGCACCTCTGGGATTGTAGTTGCAGCTCCTTGCCACTAGGCCACCAGAGATACCCAATATATATAATTTCAATGAATATCAGATTTGAACCCTGCTCCATCCAATGTCAGCCTCACCATCTCTGCCACATGACAGCCTGTTGTTACAACCACTGTATCAACACCTCTCATTGAGGATCTTCCCCTCCTTCTCTGACCCTTCACTTTTCTAACACGACGTCTTTCTTCAAGGACTTGCACCTTCTAACAACATGCCCAAAGTATGTGCGACCACGTTCCACCATCTTTCCCTTAAAGTTACTGCATTCTGTCCAAGCCATTTATTTGTTCTTTCCTTACAGTTGCTGCACTCTGTCCAAGCCTTGTATTCGTTCTCTTGGCCATCCATGCGGTAGCTAATGCTCTTCTCCAGCACCTCCACTCAAAACCACGGTTTTGTCTCCTGTCATCTTTCATTCACTGTCCAACTCTCAGAAGCATAGCAAGTAATTGAAAAGTCCATGTTACTTTACCCTAGTCCTTTGCCACATTAGGATTTGGCTCTTATCAGCTGAGGCATACCTTGCATTTTATTCATATTGATGCATAATTTACATACAGTAATGCGAACGTATCTCAAGAGCTGTACACCACAGAGTCAACGCCAATTCTAAGCGACCCTGCACATGGAGCAGAATTGCCCTGTGACTGTTTTCTAGGCTGCCGTCTTTATGAGGGTAAATTGCCTCGTCTTTTTGTCCCATGAGCGCTGGTGAGTTTGAACCTCTGACTTTTGGTCAGCTGCCAGGCTGTTGCACCAGCAGGCCTCTTTATCTGAAGGGCCCAGCTCCATAAATGTTTACATCTCTGCACAGAGGGGTGACCACTAGTTAAACACGCTACGGGACGGTCCTATCACTTCAGAAGGGTCCTCTTTGTGAGCACTGGCATTCTTTCCTTCGCTTTATTTTTGTTGTTGTTGGAAAACGTGGATGTCATAATATTGGCCATTTCAGTGTTTTTTAAAGGACATTCTTTCTAGCTTAAAACCCTTACCTGGGTTTTTACTACTGTTCTGTTACCCTAACCCCTGAGGGAGGGAGGGGAAGTGCATCCTGACCTTCTAATGGGAGCTGAACAGGTCTGTTTTATGACCTTAAAAAAAAAAAAGCAGCTGGTGTGGTGTTGTTTGTTTTTTCCTCAAATTCTGTTCTGCCTGGCACCCCATATTACTGGACCTTCTAATATTAGCACTGCCCTGAATTTAACAGCAATCCTGAGT
>NW_006399961.1:783694-784835 GCF_000299155.1 Elephantulus edwardii | reverse complement strand
GAGGGTGAAACCAAGTCTCTCCTTGGAGGTTAGGATTTTGACGCTCCACCTCACAGACTTAGGGCATGTGGCCAGGAGAGACTGGTCCTTGGAGAAGGACATCATGCTCAGAAGGGTGGACGGAGAGTGCAGGAGAGGAAGGCCTTGGAAAAGATAGATGCTGACTCTAGCCCCAACAGTAAAACAAGCCGGGGCATCTTACATCATTGTCATCAGAGGGCAGATAGCACTTGCTATTGTCTCAAGTGCAGCTGAGCCAGAGCTGAATAATGACTTAGATTCTCTGACTCAGCAATGCCAGGAACCATAGAATGAAGTCCCGCTCCAAACGGCACCATCCTCTCTGTCTCTTCCCAATGGAACCATCATGTTAATCTATCTCCTTGAGGGTCTTCTTCTCCCTCATTGACCTTCTCCTTTACCAAGTATGACATCTGTTCCCAGGGACTGGCCATTCCTGATTGTTGTTCTTGTTAGAGGCCGCCAAGTAAAAAACAACTCATGGAGACCCTGACCCTATGAACAATAGACATAACTCACCCATCCCTTTCTTATCCTTGCTGTCCTCACCATCTCGGGCACACTGCTGCAGCCACTGTGTCAGTCTATCTTGTTAAGAGTCTTCTTCTTGTTCATTGACCCTCTACCTTCCCAAGCATGAGCTTCCTCTCCAAGGAATAATCTCTCCTACCAACATCCCAAAGCATGTGAAATGAAGCTTTATCATCTTTGCATCCATGGAGCATTTGGGCTGCACTTTTTCCGAGACTGTTCTTTCAGTGGTCAATAGCATATTCAGCATTCTTCTCCAACACCACAGCTCAAAGGCATCAATACTTCTTCTGGCATCTTTGTTCACTATCCAGGTCTCAGACACATAGCAGGTTATTGAAAAGACCATGGCCTAAAACATGCACACCTTAGTCTTCAAACTGACATCATTGCTCCTCAGTAATTTGGAGAAGTCCCTGCAAGCCTGATAGCAGGCCCAAAGTTCTGTGAACTCATGTTTATGGTCTCATTTTGTGCACCTGTTTGGAAACTACTTGAGTACATTTTCTAAACTCTTGCAGGGAGCTTTCAAGGTTCTTCAGGGGAGAAGAGGAGAGGAGAGGAGAGGAAAGAGAGGGCAGGGGAGGGG
>NW_006399961.1:740816-783594 GCF_000299155.1 Elephantulus edwardii | reverse complement strand
GAGAAGAGAAGAGAAGAGAAGAGAAGAGAAATTCACTTGGACTCAAAGACTTCCCAAATTCTTAGGGCAGAAAGTGGCTTTAGAGACCACCTATTGTAATCCTAGGCTTAAACTTTCCATTCTCCCCACCCCCTAAGATCTCAGCATTAATACCATTTTACTGAATACTATAACATTTGATGATGAGGATGGCTCAGGATAGAGGAGGGTTCAGGCTGGCTGTTTATAAAGTCACCACGAGTCGCACTTGACTCAATGGCACTTACCAGCAACAGCAATATATGAAACTTTGTCTCACATACTCTGGGAATGCTGTCAGGAGTGATCAATTCTTGGGAGAAGATGACATGCTAGGAAAGGTAGAGGATGGGAGCAAGAGAGGAAGACCTTGTCAAGATGGATTGACACAGTGACATAATGCGAGTCAGCATGATGGAGACTGTGAGGATGATTCAGGACAAGGCAAGGGTCAGAGCTGTTGTTCACAGAGTTGCTTTGTGTCGAAGTAGACTCCATGGGCTCCGAACAAGACCGCAATCACTATGTGCCAGGCACTGAAATGCTCTATATTCATTACTTCTTTGAACCCTGGACCAATCATATGAGACAGGCACTAGTAAGTACCATCTCCAGTAATGGTGGCAAAGTTTAACAGGGCACCAAGTAATAAATGTTGGAGAGGATGTAGTGAGAAAGGAACTTGCATACATTGTTGGTTGGGACTGTAAATGGTACAACCATTCTGGAAGGCAGTTTGGAGCTTCCTCAAAAAGCTGAACATAGAAATTTCATATGACCCAGCTATTCCACTACTTGGAATACACCTCGAGAGAATGAGAACTGAGGCACCAGTGGAGACTTGTACACCAATGTTCATAGCATCATTATTCACCATTGCAGGAACATGGAAACAGCCCAAATGTCCAACCACAAATGAATGGATTGAGAAAGTATGGTACATTCACACAATGGAATACTATGCAGCACACCGGAGCAATGATTTTGTAAATTATTACCTAACTTGGGAAGGACTGGAGAGTATTATGATGAGTGAACTAACTCAGTCCCACAAGGATAAATATTGTATAAGACCATTATTTTAGAATGAGTATAAGGATCCTGGAGGGATGGGAGAGGGTGGAAGCAGAGGGATGAGGATGTGCAGGGGGAGAGAGGGTTAATCATGGGGTTGTACAATTTGATGGAGGGGGTGAGGGAAATTGAAAGAATTTGTTCTTGAAAGCAATGTATTCAAATTTTGTAAATAAACTAGCAGAAAAATTTTTTAAAAAGAAATAAAAGACTTTCATTTCATAAAGACATCGACGCCCAGACAGGGCAAGATCACACAGTGAGTAAGTGGTAGATGTGGGCTTTGAACCTGGGCTTCGCAGCGCTGTTCTAGAGCCTTCTTCATGCTAGCCAGAGCCCCATTTATGCCAGCAGGGATGGACTAATCTAAGAGTTGAGGAATTTGCTTTTGGCTCTTGGATTTACTTCCTACAAAAACAAATGCGATAGTGAAGGGTCAGGAGCCCATCACCCCTGATGTTGGTTCACGAGGCGTCAGAGAGGCGCTGCGGACTGGCAGATAGGCGCTGCTCTGGACAGATAAAGGCTTTGCGGCAGCCCTTGGACAAGTGGCTGCATCGCACAATTCAGGGTGCTGGACGCATGCGCATGGGTGTGCTTCCATATCTCGGCACTGTGCTGAGCCCTGGGCGTTCCGGCACCAGCTCACAGGATGCTCGGGAGCAGGGGGTGGGGAATCTCCTTGGGAGCCCACAGGCAGCAGTGGGGTGTTTGGAAAGGGGACATGGGCTGGCAATCCACACACGGGGTTCTGGTCCCTACCAGGCAGTGTGGGTACTTGGTTGGGAATTCACAATCTCAGCCCTGATAGTTTCTAGCTCTGTGACTTTGGAAAATATTGTCTTTCAAAGTCTCAGAGTTTCATCCTTAAAGAAAGATGTTGTGAAGATAAAAACAGACCTTGTATAAGTACAAGCTACTTTGCAAGCCCTACCTGTAAGTTGTTGGGGAGTTCTGTTGGCTGAGTAGTAAGGAGTTGTATCCCCAACCCTTTAAAGGCAGGCAGTTCGAATCCATCAGCTTCTCCATGGGAGAAACATGGGCAATCCCCTCTTGTGTAATTTACAGCCTCTGAAAAATCCACTGACAGCCAGCTACGAGTTGGTTCTGAGTTGATGGTGAATAACAATGACACCAAATGAAGAAGGTCAAAGAGCGCTGGTGGCATAGTAGTGGTTAAATGTTCAGCTGTTAACCAAAAGGTTAGTAGTTTGAACCCACCCAGAGGTTCTGTGGGAGAGACCCAGCAATTTGCTCTATGATGATCAGTCGAGAAAACCTTGTAGGGGATTCTACTCACCATGAGTCGAAATTGACTAAGCTGCACCCAGTAACAACAATGGTAGGACCTTGGGCAAGACAGCCTCTCATCTGTGAACTAAGGGGGATGTACCAGATGCTCCCCAAAGTTCTCTCCTATCCTAGACTTTGATTTTATGAGTGTGAATCTGGAGCTCTCCTTTCAAGGCTTTGGGGCAGGAAGTTCAGTGCTGGGGCAGAAGCCCTGTAGGCACTGAATAGCTGTTTGACAAATACTCTCCTTAACCTTCTCCTTCCTATTTATTTCTCCACTTGGCTCACTGGTTGATTATTTTGCTGGTAGAGAAATAAACCCGAAAGCTAGGGTAATTGCTGCTTGACTGTGTTTTCTTAATCTCCTTTTCTATTTACCTAATGGGTTTTCATGACCCAGGCACTGCCCTGGATGTCTTTGGCACACTCCTCCATTAGTTCATTGGGTGGTTACTGGTAATAATACAACCAACTGATGGCAGAAGAGTTGACAGACTCCAACTCATGGTGACTCAATGTGATGCATACAGTTTGCAATGCTGATTTTTTGGGACATAGATTTCCAGGCCTTTCTTGCAAGGTGCCTCTGGGTGAACTGGAACCTACAACCTTTCGGTTAGCAGGTGAGCCTCTTAACCATTTGCACCGTACAGGGATTCTAAAATTGTAAAGCTTCTTATTTTCCTGGCATTTAACCACACATATAGTAGCTAAGAGTTTTGACTCTGAAGCCACACACTCAGGCTGGAACCCAGTTTATCTACATACAGGTGTAGCTATGTCTGTAGGTCCATTACGGACCTCAGTTTTTTTAATCTGTGAAATGGAGGAAATAATGGTTCTCTGCCACCCAGGGCAGAAGCTTCCTGGAGGGAAGTGGTTGTTATATATTGTTGAGTTGGAACTGACTCATAGCTGACCCTTCTCAAGGGTTTTTCAGATGCAGTAAATGGCATGAGAATTGATTGTTCATCTTTCTTGCAGAGAAGCTGTTGGGTTCGAACCGTGTGGGTTCATTGCAAAGCTCCTTACCACTAGGCTACCTGAAGTTGTAGGAGAGAAAAGTGGAAGTAATACTTGCTAAAATTCACTGACTATTTATCGGGGATCATTCTTATGTACCCCGTACATAGAAACATATTTAAATTCTCACACAATCTTCCAAAGTAGGGACAAGTATCCTTGTTTTGCCAGTAAGAAAGTGGAAACAGAGAAGTAACACTGGTGAGGTCAGGAAGCGGCGGGGTAACAGAGCCAGGACTCGGATAGAGGCCATTTGGCACCAGCGTCTGAGCTCTTAACCACTGTCCTCTCCCACCCATCTCAACAGCACTACATACGTCCAGGCCAATGCAGGATCCTCTGCATCTCTGCGCCGCAGCCTAATGAAGACATTGGTTTCCACAGTTTACAACAGGAACTTGTAAGGCACATTTGAGAGGCCTGCAAGTCAAGATTGAAACGCAATACTGACTCCTCTGCTGAAAGTTCTTGGGTTACTCCTCATACCTCCACCAGCACGAATGCTTGCAGTTCCCCAGATTCCGAGGCTCACGGATTCCCTAGTTTGTGCTCATGGTCTTCTCATTCTGTGACCTCTTCCACACCTAGCTAATTCCCATCGTCCCTCAGGACTGTGACCAGGTGGCTCCATCCTCCCCAGGAGACCTCTGTGGCTGCGCAGGTGGATTCTGTAAGCTCCTCTGCTCTCATGAATTCCTCTCCCCAGATCCACTCATTTCTCACCATCCTGGGCAGAAATGATATGTATCAGGTCAACTTACATGTTTTTCTCAACTAAGTATGCTCTCTTTCTCCATCCATCCATCCATCCATCCATCCATCCATCCATCCATCCATCCATCCATCCATCTGCCTTCTTTATTTTTCTGTGTTATTTTAATTTCAGAATTTGGCAAAGCATTCAATCTCTGGGACACCAAAATCCACACCCAAGTCTATTGTTGTTGAGTTGATGTCAACTCATGACAACACTGTATGTAAGAGCAGGGCTGAACCAGGGAGCTTTCTTAGCTGCACCCTGTGTGGTAACAGATAGCCAACCCCTTTTTTTCCCCCTGTAGTGCCATTGGCTGGATTTGAACCATGATTCTTTAGGCTAGTTGTCCACTGCAAAACACCAGTGCCACCCAGTGACCTCAGTGACTATGATTCCTGCTGTTAGGAATATGATTCATGGTGACAGATGGGAACCTTGTCCTCTCCTATGACATCTTCATCGGCTCAGACACACTTGAACCCACTGCTGCAGTCACCATGTCAATCCTTCTTGTTGAGGGTCTTCCTCTCTTTCTGTTCCTCCACTTTCCCAAGCATGATGACCCTTTCCAAGGAATAGCCTATCCTAGCAAAATGCCCAAAGTATGTGAGACGCAGCTTTGCCATCCTTGCCTCCAAGGAGCACTCTGGCTGCACTGCTTCCAGAACGTATCTGTTCTTTTGACAGGCTCTGCATACTCAGGCCTCTTCTCTAACACCATGGCTCAAAGGCATCTACTTTTCTTCTATCACCCTAATTCATTGTGCAGATCTCAGCATCACATCAAGTGATTGAAGACACCATGGCCTTCATCAGGAGCACTTTAGTCTTCAAACTGACATTATTGCTCCTCAGTAATTTGGAGAGGTCCCTGGCAGTGGACTTCCCCAGTGCAATACATCCCCTGATCTCCTGACTGCTGGTACTATGGGTGATGCTTGTGGATCCAATTTAAGATGCAATTGTTGACAATTTCAAATTTTTCCTCCTTCTCTCATGCTCATCAGTCCAGTGGGGAGGACTTTTGTCTTCTTAATGCAGAGATGCAGACCATATTGAAGGATGCAGTCTCTGATTTTCTACAGCAAATGTTTCAAGTCCTTCTCAGTTTAACAAGCAAGACTGTGTCCTCTGCACAACACAGGTTGTTGATGAATCTTCCTTCCATATTGATGTCACATTCTTTTTCAGAGAGTCCAGCTTCTCTAATATTTGGTCAGCATCCAGACTATGACAGAAGGAGATACTTATTAGTAGCGGATGCTAGGTCGATCCACAGACTTCTTTTTCTCAGGGCATATTCACAGATGGCAGACCCAAACATTTGTAATAGTGGCATCTTAGGAAATCATGACAAATACTTGATAGAAAATATAATGGTCTCTGGTGCAGTTCTGGGTGGTGCGTCTTTTTGTGCTGGAACACTAACATACAGGTTGGTGTTTCAAACCCACCAAACAGCACCACGAAAGAAAGGCCTGGAAATCTGCTTCTGTAAAATACACAGTCACGGAAACCTTATGGAACGGCTCTACCCTGTCACACAGGGACTCACTATGGAACAGAAACGCCTCCATGACAGTCTATTTCTATTGTTGCTACTGTTTGTTTTCATTGGAGCAATTCCAGATTTCAACTGATAGTGAATTTCCTAGTTCAATACCTGCCAGGGAATAAGTAATCAACTGGCAGATGCTGGGTGAACGGACAAGTCACCTTCTGCAGACAACTCATAGCTTGATGGTTGTTCTCGGAGAGTTTGCTCCCTAAGTCCTATGGAGACCACAACCATAAAATGAAATAATATTTATATTTGTTCACATGATATCATGAAAGACAAAGTAATATATAGAAAATTGATTTCATGAAAGAAAAATTGGAAAATCATTAGGCAGCCCCTCAGTGCCTCCAGCAACAAAAACATTTGTGAACCTGAAATTTGACATATATGATATTTTTTTCTCTCTTAATACTCTTGATACAAAAGAGTTTGGAATTTTCTGAATGTCTTTCCAGCTGAAATAGACCAATATTTCATTCTGACGGAACCTGCTGACAGTCCTCAGATGAACTGCTAGAAAAAGAAAAATTATTATTATTTTTTTTTTTAATTGCGGTGACAATTTCCCAGCTGTGAGAACAGGGAGAGGTGTGTCCATTAGAAAAGCAGCCGCTGTTGTGACTGGCTCCAAGGTCCTTGCAGAATGAGCCTGACCCCTTGACCTTTCTTTCCCAGCAGTGAGGTTCTCTAACAGTGAACTTGATCTTGATAGTGGTGGTAGAGCATTTTTCTCTTAATAGCTGAACATTCAGTGACGTTGGAAAGCAACAGAGAACTTAGGGTATAGAACCTGTTTAGAACTGTCCCAAAGAGTTTCCAAGGCTGTTGTTATGGAAGCAGGCCGCCACATACAGGGGATGACACACACAGTCAGAAAACCATCAACTAGAAACAACAACGATTAACAATTACTGAGCACTGTTGTGTTTATAAGAAGTCTAGGTGGTATAGTGCACTATGTTGTAGGCTGCTAACTGAAAGGTGGTGATTTCAATCTACCTGCTGCTCTGTGGGAGAAAGACGGGGCGTTCTTCTCTTGAAAAGATTCGCAGCCTTGGAAACTCACAGAGGGTCATCATAGACTGGAACTGACTCCAGGGCAGTGGGTTTGGTTTTTGGGTTTGGTTCTGTTTTACACTGAGGACTGGTTGGGGTGAGGTGGGAGAGACTTTGCGGTTCTAAGTTATAGCAAAGTTGGAGTGCAATGGTAAGTTAAAAATCACAATTTCTAAAGTGTGGATGGGTACTCTGGTGGCCTAGTGGCAAAGAGTTGTGCTGCCAACTTAAATGTGCACGGTTCCAGTTTACCAGTTGCTCCTTGTGAGAAAGACAAACTCCTCCTGCGCAATTCATAGTGCCTAAAATACCGCTGGAGGGTCAGCTAAGAGTTGGTTCTGATTTGAGGACAATGAATTTGTTGTTTTTCTTTTCTCTTGTTTTTTTTTTAATGTAAGAAACATGTGAAAGTTTCTCATTATGTATTAGTTAAGTTGTTGTTGTTAAGTGCTGAAGAGTCAAGCACGACTCGTAGCAACCCTATGAACTAAACACCCAAATCCTGTTCAATAACTATTGTCGTTTCTCTAAGTTCACAGAATTTCTGGAGACACGTTGTTTAGGAAGTAGATGCCACTCTTGCTTCCAGTTAGTTAAGTTGTTGTTGTTATGTACCGTCGAGTCGTTTGCGACTCATAGCGACCCCATGTACAACAGCCCTAAACCCTGCTCTATCCTGTGCCAATCGCATTGCCTCTGACACACCCATCCCGATTATCCCAGTCACTGAATCAATCCACCTCATAGAGGGTCTTCCCCTCCTGAGCTGTCCCTCTACTCTACCCAGCATGATGTCCCTCTCCAAAGACCTGTCTCTCCTTGCAACATGTCCAAAGTATGTCAGACGAAGCCCCAGAATCCTTGCCTCCAAGGAGCAGCCTGGTTTAACCTTCTCTAGGATGAGTCTGTTTGTTTTCTTGGCAGTCCAGGCTACATTCAATACTATTCTCCAGCACCACAGCTCAAAGGCGTCAATTCTCCTTCTATCCTCCCTAGTCATTTTCCAACTCTCTGATGCATAACAAGTGATTGCAAAAACCATGGCCTGTATCAGGTGCACCTTAGTCTCCAGAGAGACACTGTTGCTCTTGAGTACTTTAGAGAGGTCCCGAACAGCAGACTTTCCCATCGCAATTAGTTTTTTTTTTATTTCCTGGCTGCTGGTGCCAAGAGGGTTGACCGTGGAGCCGAGCAAACTGAAGCTGTGAACAATCTCACTCTCTTCGCCATCCATCCTGATGCTACCGATTGGTCCAGTGGTGAGACTCTTTGTCTTGTTGACATTGAGCCTCAGTCCATACTGAAGGCTGCAGTCCTTGACCCTCTGCAGTAAGTGCATGAGGTCCTCCTCAGTTTCAGCGAGCAGGGTTGTGTCATCTGCATAAAGCAGATTGTTGATAGATCATCCATCAATCCTAACGCCATGCTTAAAACTATACTTACATTGTTCCTGTGGTTGTTATTAGATGTCATTGAGTCAAGTATGACTCATAACAATCCTATGAACAAAAGATCTATCCACCCTCACACTTCTTGACACACAAGAGCCTACTGCAACAGTCACTGCATAAATTCACCCAGTTGAAGGTCTTCCTCTTCTACTCTAACCCTCCACCCTTCCCAGCACCATGTCTGTCTCCGAGGAACAGCCCCTCCTAGCAACATGCCCAAAGTGTATGAGGTGAAGCCTCATCATTCTTGCCTCCAAACCCTGAGTTACATTAGCTGCCCCCTCTACCTGTACTGCCAGTTAGAAATATCCATCATTGCCTTTGATATCTTCACTTCCCTGATAAAATGTAAATTCCTTGGGGGCAGGAACTGTGCCTTTTTATTGTGTGTCCAGCACCTAACATCATGTCCAGTACAAAGCATAAAGTCAGAAATGTGTGATGGGTTAATCAGAAAGGATTAATCTAGTACAGATTCAAATCTCTCAGAAGAGTAAGCTCAGAGCTCTCAACAGCAGTGCGGCTGAACTGTGTTCCTCAGAGGACAGGAGGGTCCATCGAGGGGCCTCAAGGGGGCGCTGTTAGGGAGGGAGAGGAGGATGTAGGTGGGACCCTAGCACCTTACAGTCTCCATAAATGAAACCCATCCTTATTATGGTGCATGGATTTATTTTAGGCTTAGAGTATAGTCACGTTGGTTGTTCATGAACAAGCATTGGGCTTCCAGTTGGGAAACCCAGGGCTGCTCTGTAGCTTAGAGCTAGATACACAGGGGCCTTGACGTGCCCTTCTCTCTGCAGCAATAGGGGACAGCCATCTGCAGGAGTAAATCGTCATGGACAGTGGCTCAACTATCATGTATGAAACAAAGCCTAAATGAGCTGGACACCAATGGCAAGGATGGTGCCTAAGCACGCGACCTCCTTCTGCCTTGATCCTGAGCTCACTCATTTGGAAGGAGCATCACTCACCAGGGTGGGGCAGTTCACATGACTCAATGGAGTAGATTGAGTTTTGGGTTTTGGTTCTGTTGGAGTCTCACTCACTCCAGACTCCCTGCTGTTGTTGTTAGGTGCTGTTAGTTAACTACGAACCATAGCGACCCTATGAACAACAGCTGAACCCCATCCATCATGCACCAGCCTGATGCACTAGATCCCACTGTGGCAGTCACCGTGTCAATCCACCTGGTCGAGGGTCTTCCTCTCTTTTGACAACCCACTTTTCCAAGCCCAGTGTCCCTCTCCAAGGAACATCCTCTCCTGGATGTTCTTATCAGACTCTCTGGGAACGGGTTAAAACGTGTATTCTGGCTCGCTTTCCTGAGAGCATCTTTAGAAGGTCGGGAGGTCCAGAATCTGCATTGTAAAACAAATGCCTTTGACCTGACAATTCTACCCCAGGAATAGACTCAAGAGAAATGAACAAGAATGTGTACATCAAAGAGGGAAGCAGCCCCATGTCTAATCCTGGATGAATGGATAAACACATTGTGGAGTATCCATACATGGAATATTATTGAGCAATGAAAGGAGTGATGTCCTGATGTATCCTACAACAAAGCTGGACCTTAAGAAAACTATGCTAATGAGGGTAGGCGTGTTGGAGTCAGTGAGACTGGCTCACGACAGGACAGGCTTCAGAGCTGCTGTAACAGGGTCGCTATTAGTCACGGCAACTTGACAGCACAGAACAACAATGAGTGAGAGAAGCCCTTCATAAAAGACTAAGAAATGTAATCATAATGCTCTGTAGAAGCAAGGATGGTGAAACTTTATCTCATACATGATCAGGAAGGACAAGTGTCTGGAGCAGGACATCATGCTTGGGAAAGTAAAATCAGCCAACAAGAGGAAGAGCCCCAACAGGATGGGCTGACACAGTGACTGCGGCAATCGGCTTAAGCAGCCTAGTGTTGCTCAGGACCAATGAGGGGAGGTCTGCTGACTGAGTGGTTAAGGGCTCACCTCCTAACTGAAAGGTTTGCAGTTCAAATCCTCCAGACTCTCCAGCAGAGAAAGATAGAGCTGCTTCTGTCAAGATTACAGTTGTGGAAGCTCTATGCAGGCAGTTCTACTCTGTCCTGCAGGGTCACTATATCTAAACAGCAGCAAGTCCAAGTTTTGGTTTTAGGACTGGTGAGAGTGAGGGGATGGGCGGGGGGGACAGCCAAAGACTTCTGCGTTTCTTGTATAGGCAACAGAAGGGCTTAAAACTGACTTTGAGGATGGTTGTGAATACACTAAAAACCACTAGGTTGTACACTTTGAGTGGGTGACTTATATACCATGTGAATGAAATCTTGATAAATAAAGATTATTAAAAGAAAATAGTCTTTGATGAAGAGGGAGAAACCCACAGTTCAAAGCATGCTTTTTGGGGTTCCCAACTATAGCTATACCAGGTTCCCAGGGGTGCGGACAGCCACTCCAAAGAGAGGAATTGCCACTTCCAGAGCATTTCTACAAATCCTCACCCTATGCTTCTGTTTCTGCTTTCTGTTTTGGGAGGGCCTAGTGGCAAGAAGCTGAGCTGCAATCCCGAAGGCA
Source organism: Elephantulus edwardii (assembly GCF_000299155.1). Lineage (NCBI taxonomy): Eukaryota > Metazoa > Chordata > Mammalia > Macroscelidea > Macroscelididae > Elephantulus > Elephantulus edwardii. Next base: position 772,812 of record NW_006399961.1, on the reverse strand, counting down.
TGTGGTTGGTTCAAGGCCACCGGCTGCTCTGCTGGATAAGGATAGGCAATCTCCTCCCCTGTCATTAACTGCCTCTGAAAACTCGCCGGAGGATCAGCTATGGGTCAGTCCTAACTCTATGGTAAATAACAGTAACACCATGTTAACCTCCTTCTATGTAATTTACAGCTTCAGTGCAGGCTAATGCAATGGGTGGTCAGTTCTGACTCGACAGCAATGAGCGAGCATGAGTGTAATTTGGAGAAATATTTGCATTACTGAGTAGATCCATTATAGACATTCTAAAACAAGCACACAATTATATGGAAAAAAAGAGAGATGGGTTTACAAGAAATATAAGAACAGGGAGATCCTCATTGAAAGATAAGATATAACCAGAGATCTGTATGAACAGAGATCTTAATTTCCCAGTTTCTTGCTGTTCCATAATCTGCCCAACAAGGGTCTGCTGATGTCTCCTGCAGAAGGTAAAGAAGGTCCTTGAGACGACAGGACAAGCTTCTAAGAAGAACGAGAAAAGAAACTATGAATATATGTATAAAGAGTGGAGAAATCATACATGAAAGGGGATCAGAGGCAGGACTGTGTAGAGTGAACGGCATGACGGAGAGAATCAAAAGGATCCATGCTCATGTTCAAACACCAGCTTCACTATTTCATTAACTGTGTGACCTTGACTGTGAGCCCGACCTTCACATTAACAATAATAATACATGGGGATAATAATGCAGAATTGTGCCACGAGCCTTGGTGACACGACGGTAATGGACTGGCTGTTAGCTGAAAGGCTAATATCATGCCTGCAGGTAGCTCCCTGAGAGAAAGACCTGGAGATTTGCCTCCATAAAGATGACAATGAAGAAGACTGTATGAGTCCTACTCAACTAGATGGCACCTCACATACAATGATGTCAGGTTGAGGACTAAGGTGTGTCTGATTCAGGCCATGGTCTTTTCAACCACTTGCTGTGCACCTGAGAGCTGGATGATGAATAAGGATGACAGAAGAACTGGTGCCTTTGAGCTGTGGTGTTGGAGAAGAGCACTGAACATCTCATGGACAGCCAAAGGAACAAACAGCTATGTTTTGAAGAAAGTACAACCAGAGTGTCCCTTAGGGGCAACGAAAGCAAAGTTATTTCTCACAGACGCTGGGCATGTAGTGAGAGAGAGGACATCATGCTGGGAAAGGTGGACGGTCAGGGAAAGAGAGTATGGTGCTCAGTGAGATGGATTGACACAATGACCTTGGCAATGGGCTCAAGTGTGTCAGAGATGATGAGGGTGGTACATGACAGGACAATGTTGTTTATAGGGTCACTATGAGTTGTCCTTGACTCAATGACACATAACAACAATAACAACAACATCTACACTCAAGAGGGCCCACTGGAGATAGGACACAGAAGCAGTGAAATCCAATACAAGGGGGGCGGGCTACAAACAGGGGTAGAAACAGACATGGTGGGAGGGGGCAGAGAGGAGGGGAGAGGTGTAGAGGGAGGAGGCCAGAGAAAGGAGGAAGATGAAGAGAAGAAGAGGAGGAGGAAGATGCTCTCCACCAGCGTCAGCAACAACTGAGAATAATGGTGTCCCCTCTGGGTAGTGCAAAAAGGGAATGCTAAACAAAAGGTTAGAGGTTCGCATCCACCCAGAGGCTCCTCAGAAAGACAGGCCTGACACTAGACGGATCAGAACCCTCTGGAACACAGCTCAATCCTGATACACACAGGGTCGCCCTGCGTTGGGATCAACAGGACTTGGCTGGTCCCCTCGGCACCAGGTGGCAGCTGTTCTGCCAGGTGAGCATCGGGGCTTCTGGAGCTTCTTCTCAAAGGTCCTGGGTCCGTAGACCCCTTGCTAGTGAACACTTCCAACTCCAACAAGCAGGGAGCTGGCTGGGCTAGGGAACAGACAGATAGACACACACACAGACACACGCTCAGGAAACAGAGCAAACCGCTGGGCAGATTATTTCTGTCCTCCCCTCACTACCACGGGAGCAATCAGTGACATTCCTTCCCCTCCTAAACAAACACGTTTGTGTCCTGGAGCCCGCCAGGAAGTGCAGAAATCCCCTTTGGAAAAACATATGGGCCTCTCTAGCGCCTGGCCCCCCACTTCCCTCCGCCCATTTCTGCAGATGCTGCAAAGGGCCTCCCAGGGCTGGAGCCAGGATGGTTCCCCATTTTTTTCCTGACTGTTCCCGGAAAGTGAGGGAAGGAAGGAACTTGGTCCAGGCCTCACTTTGGAGTCTTTGAGTCTCCTTGCATACCTCCGCTCAAGCCCAATGCTAGCTCAGTTTTCAAGGTCTTCAAACGTCATGGTTGAGAAGCAGCTAGTGGGTGGGAGGCCCTTGAGAGATGGTGACATAGGCAGTGCAGCAGAGGCCCTGATTTTGTGAGAAAACACAGAGGGTGGCACAGATGCTCAAATAAGCTTTATGTTTTCCCTTTCTGTTTATACGGCAGGATCTTTATTAGAAATCTTTATCATTGGCTATTTACAAGTCGCTTGTGTACATTACACGAAACAAATGAAATCTCCAACATACTAGTTTTTATTTCCTACTGCTGCAAACAAATTAGTCTATATGTACTGCCTTAACAACAATGTATGATATTATTGTTCCATAGTATCTGTGGTGTATTTTTAATCCATCCTACTGGGTTAAAATAAAGTCATTAATGTAACACATTTGTTTTCAAACACATTAAGAGATTTTTGAAAGTATTTCTTTGAGTTTATGATGTTTAATTTGTTTGTGTTTAAACGATGCTCATCTAGATGATAACATAATTATGATAAAAACAAAAGGGGGAAATATGGGAAGCCAATACTAAATATTTATAATAAACTGAATAGTATTTCAATAAAATAACAATAATTTTTTTTAAAAAAAAGCAAACACACACACACAAGCAAAAAGAGATTGGTTTTCTGGTTTTGAAAATCTAGGACCATGATCTCCTGGACAACTTTGTCAACTAGCATAATATACTTCATAAAGATCATGTTCTGAATAAAGTAGCAGGTAGGGTATTAAAAGTATGATAGCAATCTTTTAAAATGCAGGTATGTATCTCGACACATCAGAAGCAAATGCTTAAGAAGGTAACGCAAGTCATACGAAAGAAAAAAGTCGACAGGATGGTCACCTCCATGAGCATCGAGATTAGAATTCAATGGTCTTATACATATCTCTCACCTTAATTTAAAAATAGAGAGGAAGTAATGAGTAGTTTTACCTGAGACAGATCGTATTTAGCATTTTTGGATTATTGGGGGAAACAATCAACTTACATTACAGTATTAACAACACATGCATACCATGTATATGCTGTTTTTGACAATGACATTACTCCCTTCAGAGCAATTTGCAGAGAAAATGAAGAAGCCGCCTTTGGAAAGCCAAAGAGCAAGTTACAGAAGCACTCCCGACCTAGGAGGGGCAGAAAACCATTATTTTCTGAAGTTGTACGTTTTTTTACAGTGAGAGCACCCATTTGTCCCTCTGTGGTGGATTCAGGCAGTATCCAGATGTGTTAACAAACTACTTGCATTTTATTGACTATGCAAAGACTAGACTGTGTGGTTCACAATTAATGATGGATAGCACTGAGAAGAATGGGAATTCAAGGACACTTAACTGCACCCACGTGGAATATGTACATAGACTCTGGTGCCAGTCATTCAAACAGAGTATCACATGGCTTCTAATCAGAAAAGTTGTGCATTGAGGTTCTTTTTACCATACCTATTCAATCTGTTGGGAGCTTTGATGGCCTAGTGGTAAGGAGCTGTCAACTCAAAGGCTGGCAGTACGAACCCACCAGTTGTTCTGCAGGAGAAAGATGAGCAATCTCTTTCCATGTGATTTTCAGCCTCTGAAAACTCATTGGAGGATCAGCCATGAGTTCAGAATCATTGGGACATTACAACGACAATGACAAATTCAAACTATGCTGGGCAGATAACATGAGAAGTGGAAGACTCATCAATAGCCTATAATATGCAAACGACGTAACCTTGACTCATCAATAACCTGAAATATGCAAATGGCATAACCTTGTTTCCCGAAAGTGGAGTGGTGGAAATGAGTGTGTCTGAGACAGTGAGGTTGGCAGAGGATAGAGCAGCGTTTAGGGCTCTTGTACATAGGGTCGCCATGAGTCGCAAGCGACTTGACGGTACATAACAACAACATTAACATAATGACTTCATGAATAACAGATCTGAACTTTGTTCCATCCTGCACCATCCTCACAATTTCTGTCCTGCTCAAGCCCACTATGGGGTCCACTGTGCCAATCCATCTTGTTGAGGGGCGTCTTCTCTTTCTCTGACCCTCCACTTTTCCCAGCATGATATCGTTTTCCAAGGACCAGCTCCTCCTGAGTTGCACCATTCTTGCCTCTCAAGAATACTCTGGTTTCACTTCCTTCAAGGCAGCTTGTTTGTTCTGTTGACAGTAATGAGATATTCAGGACTCTTCCCTAGTACCACAGTTTAAAGGCATTCATTATTCTTCTCTCATCCTTATTAATTTTCCAAATTTCACATACATGAAAGTGTGAAGATGGCACAAGATAGGACAAGGTTCAGATTTGTTGTTCATAGGGTCACTATGAGTCATACTTGACTTTATGGCACTGAACAACAACAATATTACTCTTCCATTCTTTGTTCATTTTCATTGTGATTTAATACATTGACAATATGTACCATTTTGACATCTATCTTTAAATTAAGTAAGAATTTAAATTAATTTAAATTAAGTAAGAAAATACCATGGCTTAGATCAAATGCATCTGGTACTCTTTACAACTTCGGAGAGATCCTTCACAGCAGATTTTTTTTTTCAATGCAAATCTTTTGATTTCTTGATTGCTGTTACTGTAGGTTCATTGTGGATCCACGTGAAATGAAATAATTGACAACGTCAGTCTTTTCTCCATCTGTCATGATGTTGCCTATTGGTCCAGTTGTATTTTTGTTTACTTGACATAAAGAGGTAACCCATATTGAAGGCTGCAGTCTTAGATTTTCATCAGTAAGAACATCTAGTTCTCCTCACTTTCTGCAAATAAGTTTGTGTCATCTGTGTATCGTAGGTTGTTAATGAATCTTTCTCTAAGCCTGATGTCACATTCTTCTTCATATAGTCTGGTTTCTTGGAGGTTTCACTCATCATAAAAATTGAACAGGTAAAATAGAAGGATACGACCTTGAAGCACATCCCTCCTGAGTTTACACCATACAGTTCTGTGCTGACAACTACTTCCCCCGTTATGTATAGACTTTGATGAGTACAATTAAGTATTCTGGGATTTTCCTTCTTCTCAATATCATCCATAAAGTTTTATGATTCACACAATATTTGTATTATCAATAAAATGCAAGCAGACATCTTTCTGGTGTTCTCTGCCTTCAGCCAAGATCCCTCTGACATTAGCAATGATATCCTTTGTTCCACGGCCTCTTCTGAATCTAGTTTAGCACTGGCAGTATTAAAGAAGTCTTACACCTGACTTTGAAACATCTCTCAATCAATTCTTTGTGCAAGATGTTTTTGGGCTAATGAATAAATATGGAACAGAATTCATTATAATAGCTGTTCCCACAAGTTTGTAAATACAATGCTGCAGAAGCAAGAGGACCTTGAGAAGGTCTTCTTCTCAGGCACTGGAAACTATGGCGGAAGTTTTGACAGTTTCAAGTGAAGGTCAGAAGCATATGGGATGGAACTGCCTTGGTGAATGAGATTCAGAAAAAAGAGATGGTTGGGAGAGGGGAAAGGGATAGTGCATGAAAACGAGGACAGCAGATGCCAACCTCCCTCGTCCTGTGGTCTGTTTTGGAGGAGACATGCTGATAATGGATATCTTGGGGTGAACAGGCAGTAGAAGTCTGCTAGGATCATAGGAGAGATTCTTGGTAAGCAACTCTGCTTAGATATTAAGAAGTCATCAGGTTCAAAAATACAAAGGCTAACTCCTCTTGAATCCTCCATGCCTTTTTTGGCTGCAGAAAAGTGAGTGAACTTTTCCTGGACTTGAGTCCATCCAGATGTGTATAGCCTGAAACTGCACACAACGTGGGAGCTTAACCTGGATCATCTCTTTTGTGTAACTTGCTTGCTATGAATCAGAAAGCTGGACAATAACTAGGGACTATAGAAAGAGAATTGATGCCTTTGAGCTGTGGTGCTGGAGAAGAGTATTGAATATACCATGCACTGCTGGGAGAAAAAATAGGATCATCCTTGAGAGGGTGAAACCAGGCTGCTCCTTGGAGGCAAGGATGCTGAAGCTTTGTCTGACATACTCTGGACATGTTATAAGGCGAGACCAGTTCTTGGAGAGAGATGTCATGCTTGGGAGGGTGGAGGGACAGCACAAGAGAGGAAGACCCTCAATGAGATGGATTGACTCAGTGACTGGGGGACTGGAGGTAGGTGTCAGAGACATAAGGTTGGTTCAGAGCGGTTACAGAGGGTCACTATGAGTCACAAGCAACATGACAACACCACCACCACCACAACAGATTCTGTTTCTTGCATTATTCTTTAAGGTATGAGAAAGCTTGCTTTACACTTGGAAGATACCATTAAGGACACCCTTTTCTAGGTGCAATGAACACCAAATATAAGGGGTAAGCAGGAGGTGTAACGGGGCGGTTTTTGTTATTATTGCAGGAATGTGTTGGGGCTGTGTGCTAAGTAACAGGAGCTTTCATATCGCTGTTGTTAGGTATGATTGAGTTGATCCAAGGTGACAGAGTACAACTCCTCTGGAGTCGTCTTTGCTGCAACCATAACAAAAGCACATTTCCAACTCTTTCTCCTGCAGAATCGCTGGGTAGTTGAAATTGCCAACCATTTGGTTTCCAGTTGGACACTTATTTTTTTTTAATTGAGATTTTAATGAAAGTTTACAGAGAACTTGGATTTCCATTCACTCATTGTTGCACATTTCCCTCCCTGTCCAACCCTTCCCGACCCAGTTTTCTTTTCTCTTTGAAAAGGAAAAAAAAATTATTTCATTGTTATACAATGCCCTCCCCCCCCCGCCCCTGCCAGTCCACTTTACTATGCAGCCTTATTCTGGACTCCTGTCATGATAATAATACCTAATCATATATCGCTTTTAAAGAGTTCTCTCCCTCATCCGTTTCAATGGAGTATACATTATTTATCCCCTCTTTTCTTAGTTTTCCCCCAATTTCACTGTCAGTCCCGTTTTATAACAGTGGCATTATGCAACTAAAAAAACCCACACAAAACAAAAAAGTGGCATTATGCAGTATTTGTCATTCTGTGACTGAGATATTTCACTCAGCATAATGTCCTCCAGGATCACACATTTTGTATAATATTTCATGAGGTGTTTTTTCAGTGCTGCATAATATTCCATGTGTGAATATACCACAGCTTCTCTATCCATTCATTTGTTGATGGGAACTTGGGTTGTTTCCAGCTCTGCTATTGTGAACAAAGCAACAATAAATATAGGTATGCATTACACTCTTAATTATTACACCAGTAGAGTGGCTTTACTTTATAATGTAGACTGTTTAATATAATGCCAAAACTATCCACTTACAAATGAAGGAACCGAGACTTTGAGGAAAGTCATAGGAAAGGTTACAGGATAGAAATAGCATAGGAGAGATTTGAGATGACCCTGCACTGTTTGATTTCTAGAATGTGCTCTTCCCACCGCAACATGAAGGAAAGGGGTGGTGGGAGAGATGGAAGCCCACCTGGCACTGGTCACAGCCTGGCGGCCTCAGGCCAGCCCCATCTGCAGCCATCGCTGACACCTAATGCTTTGAACTGGTTTAGTCACAACTGAGGCAGAGAAATCAGAAAATCAGAATTTGTAGCATATGAGTGAGCCGGAACAATAAGCAGAATGGAAAAAATTTATAGATTGAAACTCTGGCCTGAGAGAAGAGACATCGTGAGTCCCTTCAGGAGCCTGATGGGAGTGGGGACGACTGGATTAGGCCAGAATAATGGCTGCTGTCATGCGTATTGTTTCCTTCTCTGTCAATCAAGGGTTTCAGTTGCTAAGCAATAAGATTATTTAATAAGAAGGAGATTCAATGTCTACCTGAACATTGACTCATCATGTTTCCTATTCCAGTTATCCACCTGGTATACCCACACTCGAAAAACTCAGGTCTGTTCTGGTTTTGCTTCATCAAGAAGAACCAGTTCAAAGCCCTTCTGAGACCACACTGGCCAAGGTCAATAAGACTAGGGTTGTGACATCACCGGACAACTCAGGAAAGAGGTGGCAGGGCAGGGAAGCCCTGTTGCAGGGCTGTCCAGTTTAAAAAAAAACAACAACAAACAAATCCTCAGTCTAAATAGAAACAAGGTGGTCACATTAGTAGACAGGGTTGGGCCACAGAATTCGGTGGTTTGGGTCAAATCATGACTTGAGATTTATTTTGGAAACTATTTTCTCAAATGTCTGGCGGGGCCCTTGTGGGAATGAGAAATTGGTGGGGACAGCCAACAGGAAAGGCTGACAAGGTTGAGAAGGGGATTATGGTCAGCAGAGCTTGGTTTCATAAGATTCACAGCCTCAGATGTCTTTGTGGCAAATCCTTACTCATTCTTTAGAGCTCTTTGGCCAATGCCACTGCACTGTGACATCACAGGATGCCCTCTCCAGGAGACACAGTCTCTCACCCTCATCTCTCCATTCATTCTTCAATGACTGTAACGGTGAATGTTTACTGAACACTTACTAAGCACAACGTAGTGCTTTGGATTGTGGTTGGAGGACAGTACTGAACATCCCATGGACAGCCAAAGAACAAGCGGAGCTATCTTGGTGGACTTGTATCCAGGGGGCTCCCTGGAGGCCGAGACGGTAACATTTCATCTCTTACACTCTGGGAATGTCATCAGGGGGGCCTATCCTTGCAAAAGGGCATCATGGTAGGAGAGGTGGAGGGTCAGAGAAAGCAAGGAAGACTATCAACAAGATAGAGTGACACAGTGACTGTGACAGTGGGCACAAACATATCAGAGATCCTGAGGATGTAGCAGGACAGGGCAGAGTGCTGATCTGTTGCTCAGAGGGCCATTATGAGTCATAGTCGACCCAATGGCACCGGACAACAAGAAGAAGCACCAGGTACTATTTGGTCCATTTTCTTTTACTTGCTAAATCCTCACCACAACCATAACTGTGAGATGTTGTTATGTGCTGTCGAGTCGCCTGGAACTCATAACGACCCTATGTACAACAGCCCTACACCCTGCTCTATCCCTTGCCAATCTTATTGTCTCCAACACGCCTACCCCCATTATCCCAGTCACTGAACTAACCCACCTCATCAAGGATCTTCCTCTCCTGCGCTGTCCCTCCACCCTCTCAAGCATGACATCCCTCTCCAAGGACTGGTCCTGCCTTGCAATATTTCCAAAGTATGTCAGACAAAGCTTCAGAATGCTTGCCTCCAAGGAGCAGCCTGGCATCACCCTCTCCAGGACAAACTTGTTTGTTCTTTTAGCAGTTCATGGTATATTCAATACTCTTCTTCAGCACCACAGCTCAAAGGTATCAATTCTCCTTCTCTCATCTCTAGTCATTGTCCAGCTCTCTGACATATAGCAAGTGACTGCAAAGACCATGGTCTGTATCAAGCACACCTTCGTCTCCAGACTGACATGGTTGCTCTTCAGTACTTTGGAGAGGTCCCTGACATTGGACTATCCCAATTAAAGTAATCTTTTAATTTCCAGACTGCTGGTGCCAAGAGTGTTGACTGTGGAGCCAAGCAGACTAAAGCTGTCAACAATCTCAGTCTTCACCATCTCTCATGATGCTGCCAATTGGCCCAGTGGTGAGAATCTTTGTTTTCTTGATGTTGAGCTTCAATCCATATTGAAGGCTGCAATCCTTGACCTTCTGCAGCAAGAGCTTCAGGTCCTCCTCAGTTTCAGCAAGCAGGGTTGTGTCATCTTTAATTATTCCCATTTTAAAAATTAAGGAGGAAATGGAGGCACAAAGGAGTGAAAATCCCAAGGCTAATCAGGGCTTGGTTAAAACTCAGGCTCCAGGAGGTGGGCTAGGAATCATCATGCCACATGACTATGTATGGTATGTCTTGAGAAGGAGTTGGTATAATCTGAGATAATGTGTACATATCAAGCACTTAGCTTGTTGTCTAGTATTAGAAAGAGGCTAAAACAATATTATAATAACATCATCAAGTGCAATTGAGTCAATTCTGACTCACAGCCACTTCACATGTTCATAACAGAATTGTGCTCTGTAGAGTTTCCTACTACTGATTTTTTAATAAATAGATCACTAGACATTTCTTCTGCAGGGCTTCTTGGTGGACTTGAATCTCCAACCTTTCAGTTAGGAATCAAATGTATGGATCTTTTGTACCAACTTGGGGCTCCACTATATTTACTAACATTATTGCAATGGGCAGAATTTTCTTTTATTATGTTGTAATAGCTGCTTCCTGATTCCTCCTTAAGGAGATAAGTCTTGATGGGGAAAGTCCTGTGCTAAGTGGTTTGGCTAGAAGGTGAGCTTTCTGATGGATGGCCTGGAGATCAGTACAGCATGAGATCACTCTTCAAAGGACAAAGAGAAGACGTGGGAGAACTTGGTAAGGCGAGAGGAGGTAGAGGAGCAGGGAGGAAGAACAGGGGAAGGCATTAGAACAGAGGAAGACTGATTTGTGACCTCTTCCTAGGTCCTTCTTGGGAAGGTCAGAGACTCTACTGAACACACCACGTTTGGTGGTGAATATTTTTTGTTTGTGATGGGATCAGTGGAAGAATTGGCTGACCTTGATGCCAGAGCTGATGGCTGATGATGAGTCAAGAACTCTGAGGATACAATGTTTCAAAGACCATAGATTCTAAAGGAGATGAGCTTCCAGGGACTAAGAAGAAATGGAAGTAAAGGGATCGGGAAGCCTTTAGCTGGCACCTACCTGGGAACATTGTGATTACCAATGTATGATTAGCATTCCTGCTTTTCTCACACACAGTGCCTGCTCTTGCGCGGGGGCTGGCTTATCATCTCAGATTCCCCAAGGTCAGTTGGTACTTGGAATACGTAGGTCTTTATGCATGTTTTTTGAATGGATTAATTAATGAATGGATAAAAAAGCTTTGAATGGAAGATTCCCACATCAACTCAAGCCATTCACACTATTCCACAATAAGAGGGTATTTCAGACACCTTGATTGATAATGTGCTCATGGGCCTGCTTTGCCATGATCCCGACTGGCTCTATGCTACCCTACTAAACTTCATCTTTAGGCTTAGTCCTTACATTTAAATTAGGGCATGCTGAGGTCTGAGTCTGTGGCTCCCATATTGTTTTGGCTTGGGCTGAAGTTAGGGCATTGTTGGGGGTGCAAGTTTGCCTCTTAGGGGACATTTGGCAATGCTTGGAGACATTTTTGGTTGTTAGAACTATCGAGGGATGTTACTGTCAACTAGCCAGTTGAGGCTATGAGTATGGATAACTAACTTCCACTGACTATCACAGTTTCCCTCAACAAAGAATGGTCCATCCATAGGGCCATGGCTAGTAACTCTCCATTAGAATGCTGCGGTTCTGTGTATACCTGTTCGAAGGGAGCTCTGCTGGTTTTCTCTGTGGGGTTGTACTGCAGACCCAAAGGTGGTATTTCTCTGGCAAATCCACTAGTGGCTCTGAAGGAGAAAGATGGGCAATTTCTTCCTGTATGATTGTTCTTGTTATGTGCTGTTGAGTCACTATGAGTTTGTTAGGCAGTCCATGGTACCGCTCTTCACCAGCATAAAAATTCAGAAGCACAGATTCTTTTTTTGGTTTTCCTTATTCATTGTCCAAATTTTAGATGTGTACAAAGAAATGGAAACTACCACAGGTTGGATCAGGCACACCTTAGTCTTTAAACTGGCATTGTTGCTCTTTAGCACTTTGGAGAACTGCTTTACAGAATATTTCCCTAATGTAACACATCTTACGATTTCTTGACTGCTATCATCATAAACATTAAGTCTTTAAATCCCTTAACATTAGAAGCTGATTTACAAATTTACAAGGTTGTTACGTTGTTGTTACTTACACGTGCCATTGAGTTACCTGCGACTCATAGCTACCCTAAGTAACCCTGCCCTATACTAATTGCTTTGCTTCTGGGAAGTTCATTTTGGGGCACAACATGACTGTGAATCTACATGACTGTTCACATTGAGGAAGATGGGATTTACATAAAAATCTGGGAAACATTTTTTTTTCCAGTTGCTGCTTTTTTAAAAAAAATTGTGATTTTAAGTTTACAGAAAAGTTGAATTTCCATTCATTCATTGTTGTACATTTTCCTCCCTACCCCACCCCCAGTTCACTTAAAAAAAATAAATATCATTGTTGTTTCATTTCCTCCCCCTCCTGCCCCCGCCCCCACCCCAGTCCGCTTTGCTATGTACTTCTTACTCTGGACAGCTGTCCTACAAATAATGCCTAATCCTATATTCCCTTTAAACAATTTTTCCTTCATCTGTTCCAATGCAGTGTTCATTATATTTTTTAATTGACATTTTAATGAAAGTTTATAGAGAATTTGGATTTCCATTCATTCATTGTACATTTTCCTCGCTGGCCCCGCCCACTTGGCTTTTCTCTTTGAAAAAAAATTCTTTCATTGTTGTACAATCCCCTCCCTCCACTTTACAATGCAGCTCTTATTCTGGACTGTTGTCATGCAAATAATTCCTAATTCTTTTTAAGGAGGAGGAAAAAAAAAGGCAGCTCTATTCTGAGAAACAGAAGGCCAAATTTACAGAGTTTAAATGACAAGCATATCGACAGGATGTCAACGTGGGAAGTGACGTCAGAGACCACCTAGTTTAGCCATCTCATTCTCCTTTCGAGAAACTGAGGCCCAGGTGGGAGGGCGGAACTCCTTTGGCCCCATCCTAGAAAGTGGCAGAGAAGAAATCAAAATGAGGCTCCCTAACACCTTGTCATAGGGTCGCGATGGGTGGCAGGCGACTTGAGGGAACATAACAACACACACCTTGTCTAGGGAGCTCGGTGGTATCGGCTGTAGGGAGTTGTGCTGATAACCCAAGAGGTTACACCTCTCTCGCGGTTCGAATCCGCCAGAGGCTCTGCAGTAGTAAGATGAGCAATCTCCTCCTGTGTGATTTACAGCCTTGGAAACCCAATGGAGAGTCGGCTGCGAGTTGGTTCTTACTTAATAGCAATGAGTTTGATCTTTGGAGCATCTTGTCTAAACTCCACCAGACTACCCTTCCATAAAGGGAGTCTTTACAGGTTAGATGTCAAGGGAAAGAAGACTTCCCCCTAAGTTTCCCCCTAAATACTAGCTTCACACTAAACAAGAATTTCCAGAACCACCTCCGGCCACAGGTTTGTAACCGCATTTCTTTTCTCTCCGCTGGGCCTGGAGGCAATATTGAAGCAATTCCCTCTGTGGGCGCCCCTCTCCATACGTAAACACATCTCCCGTACACACACAGGCACACACCATTTGTCATTCCTTCCCAGAATGACTTAATGACTTCCATGTAACCAATATGTTGCAGCTGTTGGCTTCCTTCAGCCTGGAGCCCTCAGAAAATCATCAGTTAGCAAGTTGCCTCCCCACTGCGGCTTTTCCCAGCCCCAGCGCCTGCTCTGTCCTCCTTGCCTTTAAATAGAAACCAAAGCCGCTGCCTCGGAGTTATGACTCACAGAGACCCGGTGTGCTGCAGCTGAGAGCTGCTGCGTGGGGCATTCTTGACTGCCATCCTCATGGAAGCAGACCGCCAGGCCTCTCTTCCATGGCACCTCACAGTGAATCTGAACCCACAGCCTTTAGTTAGAAGTAGCTGTAGATGATCATTGAAATTAATAATAATAATAATTAAAAAAATAGGAAAAGAAGGTAAATTCCAAAACACAATTAAGGTCAGATACACAAAAGTCAACAACAACAACAACAAAAGTAGCATCAGCAAATAAGGTAGAAAAAAAAATATAATCCTGGGATTCTAACTGCAAACCAAGTCCAGCCTTAGCTTCCTTTGGGGGAAGACTTTCAGGGACAAGGCGGATGCTTTATTTTTATGGTGGGAGAAAGATGGTCAGTGGCCTCCCACTGTGATTTAAAACCTTGGAAAATCCGCTGGAGGGTTGCTGAGGTTACAGAGTTTACATAATAAAAATATTTTACATATTGACAAGATGCCCAAGTGGGAAGTGATGTCAGAGACCATCTAGTTTAGTCTCCCCATTCTCTGTTTGAGAAACTGAGGCCCAGCTGGGAGGGGGGAACCTCCTTTGGTCCCGTCCTAGTAAGCAGCAGAGAAGAAGTCAAAATGAGGCTCCCGAGTGGATTATATTTGGGGTTGGGGGTGTGGTTGGGGGATGTGTGTGGGGGATTGTGTACCAATGAGGGGGTTTTTCTTTTGCTTTTGAAGGAGAGGAGCAAACGGGGGTGGGGAGAAGGTTGCAACAATGAATGAATGGAATTCCAAAATCTCTGTAGATGTTCATTGTCATAGGGTCGCGATGGGTCACAGTTGGCTTGATGGTAGTGAGTTTGAGTGTTTGCTTCAATGTTGTTATGTGCTGTTCAGTCTACTGTGGCTCAAAGGGATCCTATGAACAACAGATCTGAACTTCACCCTGTCCTGTGCCAGCCCCACGATCTCTGATACACTCGAGCCTGTTGTTACAGTCAATGTGTCCACGTGTTTGGTTGAGGGCCTCCCTCTCTTTCTTTGACCTGCACCTTTCTCAGCATGATGCCTTCTAACCAGGAGTGGACCCTCCTGATAACATGACCACAATATGATCTAAAGGGGGGAAAACATCCATTTCTAACTTATTTTTGTTGTTACTGCCATGTGAAGAGCCAGGGCTCACAAGTAGGGAGCAAAGCTTCATCTTTGGGACAGAATGGGTGATTCGTGCTGTTCACCCTTTAGCCAAATGCCCACCGGAGGAAGATGTGGTACAGGATGTCCATGTCAGAGAAGATGAAAGGTGAAATCAGCCTTCTCTGCCTCAGAGAGAGAAACAGGAGAGCGAGACAGAAGCAGCCTGTGTCCACAGCACCTCTAAGCTGAAGTCCTGGCTCAAAGACCTTGTGAGTGGAGGAGGAAGCCAGTGAGGACGGAATAAAGCAGGAGCCCCCTTTTCACTGGGAATTCTGGGAACAGACCCTCTCAGAGGTGCCCATCACCGTGTGCCAGTCTTCGTCTGAGAGAGTTTGAGTTTGTTCTTCAGGGCTGCTCCTAAGCTCCGGAGGACTCGGAAGTCAGCTGGAACTCTGGGGGTGGGGGTGGGGGGACAATGACACTTGCCAAGGCTGGTTGCTGCCCTAGGACCTTGTAAGCATTTGGTTGGGGTCCACTCACATCCAGGGTACCCAGGCTGAGAACAAATAAGATCCCAGGCAGACCACACGGAGCTGGCAGCAGCAATGGGAACAAGATGGGCCTTGCTTGGTCAGCAGGGACAACAAGCTGTGATCCAAGGGAGTCTTACTGGTGCCCAATGGATGGACTGGCTCAGAGGCTGTATCCTAGTCACCGGTTAGTGCCATGCCCAGGCAGGAGTAAGCTTTTATACCTTAGGGGACACTAGACACTGGTCAAGTACAGCCCCCAATAGTGACTGGGAGAGGACATTTATGAGACCAAGAGACCTTTACCCTCCTTCCCCTCACTGTCCCCAATGCCCAAAGACACAGTGTACCTGGCCCTACGCACGCAGATGCCATCCTGGGGAGGAGAAGACCTAAAGGGCAGAACATTGAAGGATTAAGCACTTATTTCCAAAGACCAATTTGTCCCAGTAGGTCAATTTCACCTGACTCCGCTGGGGAGTTAGGTCTTGGTGGACAGGGACAGGGACTGAATTCCTAAACAGAAAGGAAGCTATTCAGACTAGAGGAGATGGAGATGAACGATATCTATGTTTCTCCACCATTTGTAGGATGAGGATGCTTGAAATTCTGGAAAATCAAGAAATGACATCTGAATACAGGTATATGTCAATCACCATGATATACAATTACCATAAGACTAAATCTCTGTGAATGAATGGATGCAAACTTTAACAAATGAAGAGAGTGTAGGTTTGGCTGGAAGACTGCTTTTGAGTTCCTGATAACAACCTGCATTATACTTCCCTCAGAGTCCCCAGAGCAAATAAAATATGCACAACCTGAATACAAACTATGCCCTAGAAATAACGTGCATTTGAACATTAGCCAAAAGGAGCTCTCTGGTGGTGCAGTGGTGGCAATGCTTGAATGTTAACCTCAGTGTTGGCAATTTGAGCCTATCAGTTACTCTTCAGTAGAAAGATGAGACAGGCAGTTTACTTCTGTAAAGATTAATAACCTTGGGAATCCTACTCTGTCCTCCAGGGTCGCTATGAGTCAGAACTGACTTCATAGAAGTGGCTTGAAGAGCCAATACATGTTAAACAGTGCATTTATAAATGCATGTTAAAACTGCATTTACAGTGTTAGGGAGCTGTGGTAGCCTAGAAGTAACACTGTTGAAACCCACCAGCAGCTCTGTGGAAGGTGGATGGGCATTTCTCCCCTGTGCAGTTTACAGCCTGAGAACCTGCTGGAGGATCAGCTGTGAGTTGCTTAAAACTCGATTACACAAGCAGTATGCATTGGTGGATGGGTATTATAATTGTGGACAGTTTTTGTTAACTTCCTCTATGTGTTGTTATTGTTGTGCCACTGAGTTGAAACTAACCCAAAGCTGACCCTCCAGTGGGTTTCACAGGCAATAAATGTCACTGAAGGAGAGTGTCCATCCTTCCCCTATGGAGCAGTTGGTGGACTCGAACAGGGTGCCTTGGGATTTCAGTGCAGCTTCTTGCCAGTAGGCCACCAGAGCTTCCCCTTGTGATATCTGTTTTTCAAGCACCTAACTAAATTTCAGTCAACTGCGAGTGCTCTATGACCTTGAGCAGCAGAGTTCCACAGGGAAGGAGAAAAGACCCACGGTTTTCTCAGCATTCAGCTCCAGGTCTGACATGAGCTACAAGGCTAGGCTTTTGGAAATTGGGATGTATTATCTGTACAATGATGAGGACACAATTTATGTGGCTTCACAATTAGGAAGGATGAAAAGGAGACATTATTGACCTTTAAGAAGGAATTGTTGTCTATCTAAAGGGGAAGGTAGGGAAGAACATATGAACACACAAGAAAGCATGGTGTGCTGAGTGATGACAGTCTAAAGAAAAGGGGAATCTTAACAACTGGACCAATATGAAGTATCTCAATAAGTGGAGAGAAGACTGAGGTCATCAAGGCTTTCATTTTACTGAGATCCACAATTAATACCCATAAGAACAATAATCGAGAAATCAAAGGAGGACATTCGGATGCCAAAAGACACACGAAGAAATGCTCAAAATCACTGGCAATAAGAGAGATGCAAATCAAAACCACAATGAGGTACCATCTCACTCCAGATAGCAGTGGCAAAGGTTAGCAGGGTAGCAAGTAATAAATGTTGGAGAGGCTGTAAAATATAGGATTTCTTATACATTTTTTTGTTGAGATTGTAAGATGGCACAACCACTCTGGAAGGCAGTTTGGCATTTCCTCAAAAAGCTGAGTATTGAGGGTACCATGGACTTCCAAGAAAACAAACAGCTCCATCCTGGAGAGGGTTAAACCGAACAGCTCCTTGGACTCTGAGGCTTCGTCTGACATACTTCGGACATGTTGTAAGGAGAGACAGGTCTTTAGAGAGGGACAGCATGCTTGGTAGGGTGGAGGACAGCGCAGGAGGGGAAGGCCCTCTATGAGGTGGATTGATGCAGTGACTGGAGTAATCAGGATGGGTGTATCAGAGACAGTGTGATTGGCACAGGATAGAGCAGAGTTTAGGGCTGTTGTACATAGGGTCGCTATGAGTTGCAAGCGACTCGACGGCACATAACAACAACAACAACATTCCATCTCTTGAAATATACCCTGAGAGAATGAAAACTGAGGCATAAACAGAGACTTGTACCCCAATGTTCATAGCAGTGGTATTCACCATCGTAAGAACATGGGAACAGCCTGCATACATGTCCAACCACAAATGAATGGATTGAGAAATTATGGTACAGTCACATAATGGAATACTATGTAGCACCCAGGAGCAATGATATTGTAAATTACCACCTAACTTGGGAGGGACTGGAGAGCATTATGCTAAGTGAACTAAGTCAGTCTTATAAAGACAAATACTGTTTAAGACCATTATTGTAGAACATGTTATGAGGATTCAAGGAAGAGATGGGGGAACAGAGGTGTGGGGATTGGGGGGGGCTTAATCATTGGGTAGTACAATTTGAAGGGTGGAGGGACAAGTGGGTAAAGGAAAGGGGAAAGATCCGGTGTGAAAAATACACAAACTTTGTAAGTAAACCAGTATAAAGTGGAATAAAAGAAAACCAAACCAAACCCTGGTGTCTCCCTAATGGTACACTTTAAAGTTGGGTGGTTTTTTTCTTATGTCTCAAAAAAAAAAAGAAAAGAAAAGAAATCAAAAGATATATTACATTTGGTAAATCTGTTGTTAAAAATTTCTTTCAAGTGTTAAAAATCAAGAATGTTACTTTGAGGTGTGCTTCCCTCAAGCTGTGGTATTTTCAGTAGTAGCCTTCTGAGACTACCTCGAGGTAACCCACAATGACCCAGAAATCCAGGAGCACCTTGACCATTTGAATGGCAGCCAGCACAGGTGGGGTCAAGTCAATTTGGATCTGAAAGAGGGAAGGGCAGTGGAAAACAGATTGCCTTGAGTGACCCAAAATGAGTCTCCCAAGCTACCTCTTCTCATCCCCAGACCGTGTCAAAAGAATGGATGAGCTCTTTGATTGACAATGTCCAGAGGACCACGGAGCTCTCTATAGCCAGCTCATTGCCATTTTACCGGGATTTTACCTTAGCAGAGTCTTGGGTTATCATTGGTGTAGCAGGTAAGAAGACTGACTTTTTAAAAACTTTTTTTTCATTTTATTAAATTTTTTTGTATGTGTACCATCAAATTAGATATGATTGGTACTGGAGGATATTGTCCCTCCTTCTCCAGCAGAGTATCTGGTGAATTTGAACCGTGCACCTCTGGGATTGCAGTGCAGCTTCTTGCCACTAGGCCACCAGAGCTCACCGAGATTGACTTTTTTTTTTTTTTAAATTTACGTTGTTTATTTTTCATTTCAATGAACATCTACAGAGATTTTGGGATTCCATTCACTCATTGTTGCACCCTTCTCCCCGCACAAACCCCTCCCCCCCCAATTTGCTCCTCTCCTTGAAAAGCAAAAGAAAAACTCCCTCATTGGTACACAATCCCCCCCACGCACCTCCCCAAACCCCACCGCCTAGCCCCAAATATAATCCACTCTACAACCCTCATTGCATACTCCTACGATAAAAATAATGCCCTAAAATATAATACTTTTAGACTATTCTCTCCCCCATAGACTTCAATGCCGTAAATACTTTTTTAAAAAATTAAATACAAAAGCCGCCCTTCCTGTCCTAACCTTCTGGCCTCTTTTCTAGCCACCAGTTGGTAGACACTGTGAAGGGTAGATGATCAACCGAAGAGAAAGCAAATTCCTTTTCCCTTTGCCTGCGAGATAAGATCCATGACTTTGTCCTGCTTCCTCTTTTATGTTCCCAAGTAGCCAGTCCTCCTCCTAGAAAGAAATCTTTTAGTCAAATAAAGCAGGTGGTCCTTCTGAAAGGAAGTGTTTGTCCCTCCCATCCTCTCCTCCACTACAGCATTGGCGTCTTATTTGTTGGGGAATCTCCCACAATGCCTTGCAGAGACTAAGTCCTTCATGCAGCGCTTAGTCAGTGGATGAAGAAAAGCTCGTCCAAGCCCCTGAGATGAATTCAGGAAACGAAAACAAGCTCTTAGAGGGCAGAGGGGGCAGAAAGAGGTGAGTGTGAGTGAGGGAGGAGGGGAACTCTCCATTTTTGTTGTAAACAGCACAAGTGAGGCATATGGAGAATACAGGTACAGCCTGGGGCACAGGGAAGTTGAGCAGGCCCCAGGAGCCTAGGTGATAACAGGGGAGTGTATGAGCAAAGATTGAACGGGGCTCTCTGAGTGGACGGCATTGATTCCGGCTGCTAACAGCCAGAACCCCCCTCAGCAGGCAAGGAGCAGAGCTGCAGGGCCAGTTTGTTTGTGAAAGGGCTGTGTGGGAGGCTGCACCTCAGCTTATGCTGATGGCAGTGAAGGACGAGCTGACCCTGCCCTGGCAGGTCAGGAGCCAATCAGTTGACTTCCCTTTGATGATTGCAAAAACGCACATTTCTCATGCTTGTCAAAGGCTTAGTGATTTGCACGGCCTCCAGTACAAGGTGCACCTGACCCAAGCCGTGGTATTTTCAAATGCCTTATATGCATGTGAAGCTGGATAGGGAATAAAGGAAGACTGACGGAGAATTGACGTGTTGGTGGAACACTTTGAGGCTATTACGGCCTCTGAATGAACAAATCTTTCTTAGAAGGAGTTATTGCTGTGATGTGCCCTCGAGTTGAGTATGACTCAGAGTGACATTATGAACAACAGATCTGAAACCTGTTTTATGCTGAGTCATTTTCATAATCTCTGACAAACCTGAGACCCCAGTTTCTGTCTCTGTGTCAATCCATCTCATTGAGGGTCTGCCTCTCTTTTAGGGACTCTCCACCTTGCCAAGCATGGTAGCGCTTCCCAAGGAATAGCCCCTCTTGACAACATGGTAGGAACACAGCCAGAATACTCCTTACAAGTTGCTGTTGTTGTTAGGTGCCATCGAGTCGAGTACAAGTCATAGTGATCCTATGAACAAAAGATCTGCACCCTGCTCTATTCTGTGCCTTCCTCACACTCTCTGACACTTTCTGAGCTCATTGCAGTAATCACGGTGTCAGTCTACCTAGTTGAGGGTCCTTCTCTCCTTCACTGACCCTCCACCTTTCCAAGCATCAATGTAAAAGTTTGTCTCACAAACGTGGGACATGTTATCAGGAGGTGCCAGTCTCTGCAGAAGGGCAGCATTCTTAGCAGAGGGTCAGAAAAATGGAAGAAGACCCTCAATGAGATGGACTGACAAAGTGGCTACAACAATGGGCTCAAACTTGGCCATGACTCTGAGGATGGCACAGGTCTGGGCAGGGTTCCATTCTGTTGTGCACAGTCACCAGGAACTGCAACTTACTCGACAATGCCTAACAACAACAACAATACAACCAAATGAGGCTGTGACAGTCCAGTGATAGAATTCTTGCTTTCAGTTTGGGAGACTTGGGTTCAATTCCTGGCCAATGCAACTCATAAGCCGCCATCATCTATCTGTCCCTGAAGACTTGTATGTTGCTACTATGCAGAACAGGTTTCATTGGCGGTTCTGGACCCTTCTGGGGGATGCAGCTGAGAAAAAGGAATCTCTTTAGCTAGACAAGATCTCAATCCTTCTCTAAGAAACTCTGCTTTTAGTTTCTAGAACCTTCCATCTAAGTGTCTAATTTCAGTCATTTGTTCAACAAAGACTTGAAGGGCCAGGCACTGTTCCAAGTGTTAGGGATACAGTGATGCAAGATTAAGGAAATAGTTGTGTTACTGGTCTGGTTGATGGGAGACAGTAATTTATTACATTGACCTCCGATTACATGCCTGACATTTTGGTAGGGACTATGAGAGACACAGAGAAGTTTAAGTTATGATGTCTTTCCACTTCCTAAACAACGTGCCTCTGGAAACACTATGAAGTCTGATAAATGAAGATAGTTATAGAAATGCTTCAGGCTTTTTTTTTCATATGGTCGCTGAGTCCTGCTCGACTCGACGACAATCAACAACAAACAACAAAAACAACAGCAACAACTCTAATGATGCTTTTATCTAAACTAACCCTGGGCCCGCACTAGGGAAAGATTGCTTTCAGGGACCTCTCTAAAGTACTGTAAAGCAATTATGTCAATTCAAGGATTAAAGTGCATCTGATTCAGGCCATAAGTTTCAATCACTTGCTCTGCAGGCTGGACAATGATTAAGGATGGCAGATTAGAGTGGATAACTTTGAATTGTGGTGCTGGAGAAGAGTACTGAACATTTCATGGCCTGGCAAAAGAACAAATAGATAATGTCTTAGAGAAAGTGCAGCCAGAGTGCTCCTTGGGGGTAAGGATGGCAAAGCTTTGTCTCACATACTTTGGCCATGCTGTTAGGAGGGGCTATTCCTTGGAAAGGAACATCATACTTGGAAAAGAGAAAGGCCAGCAAAAGAGAAGACCCTTAACTGGATGGATGGACATAGTGACTCTAGCAATGGCTCAAGCAGTTCAGAGATGATGATGATGGCACAAGATAGGGCAGAGTTCAGATCCGTTGATCATCATGAAATGTACTCTACTCGACAGCACATAACAATAACTTCAGTATGGGGAGATTTAGAGTTGAATATGGACAGAAAGGCTTCTCACAAAGTGTTCTTCCTTTTACTCTTCACCTGAAAGAGCAATCAGAGAAGGAACCTCTTCCTTTGGGACACTGCTTCCCTGCCAAGTAATCTTTGATAAGGACCCAAGGAGCAGGTGAGTTGTGTCAAGGGCAAGGCTCAGAGTGCCCACAAGGTGGCGACATGCCAGTATTCAGCCAACCAGGACCACTGGAAACTAGTGCCCTCTGTTGGTGTGGAGGCTGAGAGACTACTACTTGGACTGTCTGAGAGTGGGTCCATGTCCACAGGGCAGGCACAGCATTGACTTTCTAGAAAGTATTGGGACTGGGAGAGATGGGGAAAGGAGTGCAGCAAGAGAAAATGCCTTTTAGTGCTAAAATGTCAACTTACTCAATCCAATGACTCTTTCGGGATGTCTTTCCTGAGTTCTCCTAGCTCTGAAGTCTGTAGTCCCCTCTATAATAGCACTTTCCACAATGAATTTACATCACCGATTTACCCCTCTCTGTTCCTTACAGCTGGTCCATTTCCTCTTGGAACCCCTACTGCTTAACCAGATTCTGGCCCAGAGGAAGGATCAAAGTTCTCTGTTGAGTGAATGGAGCTTAAGCTAAGTGAGAACGTAAAACAAACCCTCAACTGAAAATCATCGCCCATTCATGTTTGGGTCCATTAACATCCTTATTCTCAAAGACAGGAATCCCAAGATGGGAAACAAAGCGCTGCAATCCAGGATACTCTGATGTGAGCTAGGGGAACGAGCAAGCTCAACTTGACGTCTACCTCTGCCCAAAAGATGTCAACCATGTCTGCAACAGCCAGAGCATCAGGTGGAGGAGATGGAAAACCCAGCTGTGGCCGAGTCTGAGGTCTAATGAAGAAAGCGCAGGCTTTTCATCTGGGATTTCACTTAACTCCCAAAGAAGGAAGGCTTGAGTTTTAGTGCTGCAAGAGGGAGGGCTGGTGTATCTACCAGTAGGTTCTAACAGCTTCAACCTGCTTCTCTGCCACCTTGTAGCCAGGTCCCCCCACCTTCCCTGCTGGAGTTCCAGCAGAGAGGAAAGCAACTCAAGCCACGGGAAGGGCCTGGCCTCCTTGCATTCCAGCCCTGGCCAAAGCCAGCCCGGGAACAAGTGGAGAGCCCCTTGGAGGAAGTGATTCAGAAACCGCGATGGACTGGCTGCCGGCCGTGACTCACAGCACTCAATGGGAGAATTGTCTGTGGAGACTGAGAATACCAAAGCTCTTTTCTTTCCTGCCTGTCTTTTTTTTTGCCCTCCTCTTAGCCGTGTTGCACAACACTACAGCTGCCCAGAAACATGTGTTTCTCATCATTGACTGCAGCAGCCGCCCTGGAGGACTGGGGAGAAAACAAGACCGAGAGGGAATGGGACACGAGAGGGCACAGCAGCAGCTAATGCAGGACCCCTTCTCTATTTCACCTGTCCCGTCAATGCCAACATCCTCAGAGCACATCTGCAAGGGTGGACAATAGAGTTTTGGATCTGAGAGGAAGCTGTAGAATATGTCTCTTCCAATACCTTTGTCTACAGACTGAGGTCCCCAGAGGGGATGTAAGTGACCTACCAAATGTCCCTGGCCAAGTTACATCTTGCATCTTGCTGTAAGGTGTGACGTTTTGGGGACTCCAATCTGGAAATAGAATTTGATTTCCCCACTTCTCATAAAGTTGAGAAGTCATACCAAGGTTTTTGTTGTTGTTGTGTACCTTTGAGATGGAACTGACCTCTAACTGATGCTCTATCAGGTTTTTCAGAGGCAGTAAATTGCACAGGACAAGATTGCCCATCTTTCTCTCTCAGAGCAGCTAGTGGATTCCAACCGCATACCTTTGTGTTGGCAGTGCAATTCCATACCACTAAGCCACTAGAGCTCTTTATTTGTTATACCAGCACTTGTCACTCTTGGCACCAACAGTCAAGAAATCAAAAGATAAATTGCACTGGGAAAATCTGCTGTCAGGGACCTCTCCAGAGTACCGAGAAGCAACGATGTCAATCCAGAGACTAAGGTGCGCCTGATCCAGGCCATGGTCTTTGTAATTACTTGCTATGCATCAGAGAGCTGGGCAATGATGAAGGATGATAGAAGATGAATCGATGCCATTGCACTGAGGTGCTGGAGAAGAGTCTTAAACATACCATGGACCACCAATAAAACAAATATGTCTGTCTTGGAGAGGTTTTTCCTTGGAGCTAGGATTTTGAAGCTCTATTTCACATACTTGGGGTACAAGGCCAGGAGAGACTGATCCTTGAAGAACATTGTGCTTGGAAGGGTGGAGGGACAACACAAGAGAGGAAGACTCTGGAAGAGATGGATTGATACAGTAACTGGGGCAATGGGGGTTGGTGTGTCAGAATTAGTGAGACTGGCTCAGGACAGGGCAGGTTTCAAAGCTGCTGTACATAGGGTCATTATGGGCCGCAGGTGACTTGATGGCATATAACATCAACAACAATAGTGCTTGTCAAGTCAATTCTCACTCATGTCAGCCTCATGTGTATCAGAGTAGAGTTTTGCTCCATAGCGTTTCCAGTGGCTGACTTTCTTGACTTTAGATTGCCAGCCCTTTCTTCTGAGGCACCTCTTGGCTGCCTCAACCCTCCAGTCTTTTGATTAGCAGATGAGCGTGAAAACCCTTTATGTTACCCAAGGACTCCAGCTTAGTTCCACATGTATAAATTGCACCTTTCCCCGTATCTACCAGTCTAGGCCGACTGCTCTGCTATAGAACAGCTCATTGGCTCACCAGCTGACAGCCTTTTTTGCAACCTTCATCAGAATGACTCTCTGTAGAACATGACATTGGTGCCTCTTGGCTTCCAGACATCTCCACTTGGATTCCCTTGTACTTCTCTCCCACTAACTAACTCTCTAAGTGTTAAGCGGGCTCCAATTCACAGGGGCCTTCAATTGAGTTTCCAAGGTTGTGAATCTTTACAAGAAGAGAGTGCCCATCTTTTTCCCAAGGAGTGGCTGATGAACTCAAACTCTTGATCTTTTGATGAGCAGCCTGACATCATACGTTCTATGTCAGCAGGCTTCCTTTGCACTTCCTCTGGTTCTTAAACACTCAAGTTCCACAGGGTTCTTCCTATGCCCTCTTCTCTTCTTAGTCATATTCACATCTACATAATGATCTCATGACTGGATTAACTGAGGATTTCCAAATCTTACCTACAGCTAGGCCATCTTTTCTGAACTAGAAACATACGTACACACACCAGTCTTCTCAGCATCTTTCTTGGATAATACAAAGTGGACCTCCTATTTTCCTCCCAAACCTCATGACAACTTTGATTTTATGGCCAAACAACTACCGGATCAGGATAAACTTGTTTTTAGTAGCACCTGCGTTGGGATCCCACACACCTGGGTCTGAATCTCAGTTATGGTTTTTAACCAACTCTGGGGCTTTATAAGTGCTCCTCAGAGGTACGGTTGGTGAAACATTGTCTCACATACTTTGGGCATGTTGTCAGGAGGGATTAGTCCTTGGAAAAAGACATCAAGTTGGAAAAGGGGGGGGGGTCAGAGAAAGACTCTTAACAAGGTGGGTTGATATGATGACTGGAACAATGGGTTTGAGCCAATCAGAGGTCATGAGCATGAGACAGGATACAGCAAGGTGCCAATATGTTCTTCATCAATTCAGCGGCATCTCACAACAACAACAACAACAACAGCAGGGCTTTGCTCAAATTCTTTAGTTTTCAATTTTTTGTAAAACAAGGGTAGTAGAAATTTCTATTTAGGAGGTTGTGATTAAGATGACTTTTTTTTTTTTTTTTAGGAAGACACAGGAGGAGATTACCCCTTCTTCTCTAATGGAGCATCTGGTGGATTTGAAACAATCGTCTTCGGGACTACAGTGCAACTTCTTGCCATTGGGCCACCAGAGCTCCCTTATGATAATTGTTCTTAATGATCTTTAGTGGTAAGGAGTTGCGCTGCCAACCCAAAGGCATGAAGTTAGATTCCACCAGATGCTCTGTCGGAAAGAGATGGGCAACCTCCTCCTGTGTGATTAATTGCCTCTGAGGGTCAGCTATGAGTTGGTTCCAACCAGTGTTTTATTAAGTTACATCTGACAGGACGATGATGGATGCCTATGAGCAGAGGCGATATGTGCACTCCGCATGTCCACGGCTGTTCCTTGCACAGGATCTGCAAGGTGTCCCGTCTGCACAGAGTTCCAGGGAACCTATGAGACAAAGGAGTTCAGAGAGATGCAAAGTAGGACCAAGGTAAAGTGTTACATCTAAGGCCAATGAAGGATCCTTTCTGACTGAACCAGAACTTGTTTCAAAAGCAGAAAGAAGGCAAAATCATTCCAAGAAAACCACATGGCCAGGAAACTCTAAGTTTGTTCCTGTTAGCTGACAACTTACATTGAAAAGGATAACATAGAAGAAATGGGAATTAAAGGGGAAACCCCTAATTCCTTTTTTTCACCCTTTCTGTCTCATCAGCAAGCTAAAATAAAACATATTGGTAGTACATATACTTATCAAGAAGGAAAAGAAAAAGGCTGAATTAATTTCATGCATCAGTATTACCCTGGAAAAGAAGTCCAGATATGTGCTTCAAAAGGGCAGCTTTGAGAGGGAGCTCTGGTGGCCTAGTGACAAGAAGCTGAGCTGCAATCCCAAAGGTGCACTGTTCAAATCCACCAGATGCTCCACTGGAGAAGGAGGGGCAATCTCCTCCTGTGCCAATTGGATCAGATTCCACGATACACACAAGAAAGGGGAAAAAAAATGTCAGCTTTGAAAACCCTGTGCAGTACAGTTCTACTTTGCATACATGCATTGTTGCCCTGAGTCAGAATTCACACAATGACATCTAACTACAGCAGGCAAGAAAAGTATCTCAGTGGCAAAGTTCCTTCTCAAGTGTGCTTTACCATGTTTTGTGTGAAAGAAGCTGAGACCTTGAGGGAATGTCAAGGTCACACAAAGAGCACATGGCTAAGGAAGGATCAGAATCCAGGCCACCTGACTCCATTTCTCCTTAATCCAGTGTTCTTCGTGTATGTAGATTTTTCTTTCTGTCAAGCAGTCCACCTTTGGACTTGGAAATATGACTTTCTTTTGCAAGTTACACCATCCAAACAGAACCTGGAAGGTGGCTAGCAAAATCCTTTAAAGATGAGAAATGAGTTCTAGCCAGTTCACGGACATGTGACTGTTGTTATGTGCTGTCAAGTTGCCTGCGACTCATTGGTTACAAGTAATTAACTGTGTTTGGGAGCAAATCCAGTGGTCTGTGCTTACTCCTCATCTTTCTAACCCGGAAGTAGTATTCAATCACAGGCTCCTTCTTCCCACACTCGTTTCCCTTGGTCTCCAGAACTGACATTCCACCTTGCTACTGGCTCTGCCTCCATCTCATTTCTAGGTTCCTTCCCACCTCACTTTGCAAGGAGAGGCGATTCCTTGGAGAAGAACAGCATACTCGGAAAGGTGGGCAAACAGAGGAAGACCCTCACTGAGGTGTATTGACCCAGGGATTGCAGCATTGGGCTCGAGTGTGTTAGAGATTGTGACACTGGCACAGGATAAGACAGGGTTCAGATTTGTTTTTCATTGGGTTGCTGTGAGTTGTTACTGGACTTGACGGCATCTAAGAACAATAACAACAACCCACCTTTCTGACTTTGTAGGACGGAAACGGTGCAGGGGTCAGTTCTTGGACTGTGGACTCCTCTCCGTCTGTCCTTAGTGATCTCATCTAGTCTAATGACACTTCTTGTATCCATACACTGATGACTCACCATTGACTTTCTCAGCTCTGTACTCTCCTTGAATCCCTCCTCACACATCTGACTGCCTAACAGAAACCACACACAACACTGAGAACTTGATGTTCTCCCACTCCTAAATCATTTCAGTAATGACAACTTGATCTCTCCAGTTGCTAAGGTCAAACTCTTAGAGTTTTCTTGTTGTTGTTGTTATGTGTTGTCAAGTCACCTGTGATTCATAGTGACCCTATGCACAACAGCTCTGAACCCTGACCTGGTCTGAGCCAATCTCACTGTCTCCAACACACATTATCTTTCACCTTCAGATCCAATACACCAGCAAATGTTAAAGATTTTGCTTTCAGAATTTATCCAGAATGGGACCACTTCTCATCCGCTGACTGCCTACCTTATTGGTCCAGGACACCATTCCGTCTCACCTGAAGTGTGGCAGTAGCCTTTGAACTGGCCTCATCGAGGCGAGGGCCATACCTTCTCATCTCTTCTTTAGCCTAAATGATCTTCTTAAACCACATGCTACACTGTGTCTCCATGTGCTTAAAACCTCCCAATGGTTTCTTATCTTGTTGTTGTTGTTGTTATGTGCCGTCGAGTCGCTTGCGAGTCATAGCGACCCTATGTACAACAGCCCTAAACTCCGCTGTCCTGTGCCAATCGCACTGTCTCTGACACTCCCATCCCAATTATCCCAGTCACTGAATCAATCCACTTCATAGAGGGCCTTCCTCTCCTGCGCTGTCCCTTCACCCTCCCAAGCATGATGTCCTTCTCCAAGGACCGGTCTCTCCTCACAACATGTCCAAAGTTTGTTAGACAGAGCCTCAGATTCTTTGCTCCAAGGAGCCACCCAGTTTAACCCTTTCCAGGACAAATCTGTTTGTTTTCCTAGCAGTCCATGGTATTCTCTCTGAAAAAATAGCCGAGTGCCAAACCATACAGTGTCCACCCACAGAGACTTAGAGCATCTGGCCCCAAGGGCTTCTGGGACCTTGGTTCTGTGTTGTCCTCTCCCTCATTCTGCTGTACTATGCGGCCTTCTGGCTCTTCCTCTAACTCTCCAGCAACCCTCCTGCCTTACGGCCTTTGTTCTCGCTGTCCCTTCAGCTCAGAACACCTTGTTCCTAGACCTCGGCACTGTTTAATACCCTACCCTCTCCCTGCTCTCAAACTCATTGTCATCAAGTCAGAAATGACTTGTAGTTGACCCTCCATTGGCTTTCCAAAACTGTAAATCACATTGAAGGTGAGGTTCTATCTTTTTCCAGAGGAGTTGCTTATGGATTCAAACAGCCAGAGACATGCAGCCATTGGGTTACCAGCATCACTCCCTGAGGACACCACCACCATACCGTCTTCTCCACGTTTTACTAAATACCATCTTCTCTGTAACACCTTCCCTGAGCACATTTTTATCTTATCTCCTTTCTTAGAATTTTATCTCCCAGAGCAATTAGCATCATCTAAAATACCATTTTTAAAAATTTGATAACAACAGAGGCTATATATTTTAGTATAGAGTCTCTATAGAGTTGTTGTTGTTATGTGCTGTTGAGTCACCTGCGACCCATAGCAACCCTATGCACCCGATGAAGCCTGCCTTGTCCTTAGCCAGCCTCACTTACTCCAGTATATCTATCCCCCATTTCCCTAGTTCAGTCCATCTCATCCGCTGTCTCCTGCACTGTCCCTCTACCCTTCTGAGCATGATGTCCTCCTCCAAGGATTGGCCACTCCTGGCCACACACCCAAAGTTTGTGAGATGAAGCTTCAAATCCTATCCTCCAAGGAGAAAATTGGTTTCATCCTCTCCAGACAGACTTACTTGTTTTCTTGGCTGTCCATGATATGTTCAGGATTCTTCTCCAGCACCAAAACTCAAAAGGTATTCTTCTGTTATCCTTAGTCATTGTCCAGCTCTCTGATGAATAGCAAATAATTATGAAGACCATGGCCTGGATCAGATGTATCTTAGTCTCTAGACTGACATTGCTGCTTCTCAGCATTCTAGAGAAGTCCCAGACAGCAGATTTGCCTAATGCAATTAATCTTCTGATTTCTTGACTGCAAAATCCTGCTGAAGATGATCTAAAAATGACTGGAGCAGTACGTTGACAGATCACTACCAAAAATACAAGCCAGTTTTAGAAGCTGTGGCACTAGAGAAATTATCATGAATGTCAGATGGATCTGGGCTGAAAGCACAGGGTACTAGAGGAATGTCTATCTATATTTAATTGACTATGCAAAGGTCCTTAGAGAGGGACATCATGCTTGGGAGGGTGGAGGGACGGCGCAGGAGGGGAAGACCCTCTATGAGATGGATTGATTTGGTGACTGGGGTAATCGGGATGGGTGTGTCAGAGGCAGTGGGGTTGGCGCAGGATAGAGCAGGGTTTAGGGCTGTTGTGCATAGGGTCGCTATGAGTCGCAAACGACTCGATGGCAAATAACAACAACAACAACAACAACAACAACAACATGCAAAGGTATTTGACTGTGTGGATCACAACATATGATCCTGATCTTGAGAAGAATAGGAATCCCAGATCACTTGACTATGCTCAAGCAAATCCTATATTTGGACCAGGAAGCAGTCATCAGAACAGAGCAAGGAAAGATGACATGTCTCAAAATCAGGAAAGGAGTGCCTCAAGGATTCATCCTGCTTCCATACCTTTTCAATCCGTATGCAGAACAGATCATTAAGGAGGTTCGGCCTTATGTGGCATCAGGATTGGAGGAAGAATCATCAACAACCTACATTATGCAAATGACACAAACTTGCTTGCTGAAACTGAGGAGGACCTGAAGTATTTGCCACAGAAGGTCAAGGACTGACCTCCTGTGCTGCTGGAGAAGAGTACTGAGCATACAATAGACCACCAAGAGAACAAACAGGTTTGTCTTGGGGAGACAAGCTGTTCCTTGAAGGCAAGGATTTCGAATCTCCATTTGGGTATGCGGCCAGGAGGGACCAGGCCTTGGAAAAAGACATGATGCTCAGAAGGGTGGGGTGACAGCATAGGAGAGGGAAACTCTGGATGAGATGAACTGGCACAGTACCAGGGGTAATGAGGGTAGGCGTGTTGGAGATAGTGAGACTGGCTCAGGATAGGGCAGGGTTCAGAGCTACTGTACATAGGGTCACTATAACCTTGAGGGGACATAACAGCAACAACAACAGCAACAACAACAACTCTCTATAGAATACTGGAAGTCCTTCTTGGTGGCAAGGATGGTGAAACTTCATCTCACTTATTTTAGACATAATTGTCAGGAGATACCAGCCCTTGGAAAAAGAAATCATGCTTAGAAAGGTAAAGAGTCAGTGAAAGAGGTGAACACATTCAAGGAGATGGATTAACACAGCGACTGCAACAATGAGCTTGTGTCTGGTGGAGGCCTAAGGAGTAGATAATATAGGACATAGGGGCACAGAGACCTGAGTGTCTTTCTGAAAGGGCCTGAGAGATTGAGAATAATACAGTCCTTCACCACTCCAGGGCAAAGAGCAGATAAAAAGCCAGTATCCCATGCCCATGGTGCCTTTAGAGCCCCACCAATACCAAGAGCTTGTTGTTAACTCATAGACTCATGGTTGAGATACTGAGCATAGGGCTTATTATAGGGAAATAAGTTGGAGATGGGGAGAGGCAAAGAATATCACCCAATACAAGTCCAGGGTTTTTTTTTTTATTTCTGAAATTACCTGTATTTAT
>NW_006399961.1:643819-740450 GCF_000299155.1 Elephantulus edwardii | reverse complement strand
CTACCCCCTGCCCACCCCCCCCGACCCCCGACAATTCGCATCTATCTTCGAAAAGCAAAGATAAACTTCCTAGTTGGTATACAGTCTCCCTGCCCCCTGCCCCGAATGCACTCAACTATGCAGCCTTAATTCTGGATTAGTGTGATAATCATAATACCCTATCATATATAACTTTTAAACTGTTCTCTCCCTCATCTGTTTCAATGCAGTACACATAATCTATCCAGTTTTTCTCAGTCTTACCCTAACCCTGATGTCAGTCCTATTCTACAACAGTGGCACCATGCAGTATTTGTCTTTTTGTGACTGGGATATTTTACTCAGCATAATGTCCTCCAGGGTCATACATTTTGAATAATATTGCATGAGTTCCTTGTTTTTTAATGCAGCGTAGTATTCCATTGTGTGAGTATACCACAGCTTCTTTATCCATTTGTTTGTTGATGGGCACTTACATTGTTTCCAACTCCTTACTATTGTGAACAAAGCCGTGATAAACATGGGTGTGCATATATCTGCCTGGGTGGCAGTTATGGTCTCTTTGGGGTATATTCCCTGTAGTGGAATTGCTGGGTCAAATGGTATCTCTCTTTTTGAGATTTTGAGAAAGTGCCACACCACTTTCCACAGTGGTTGCACCATTTTACACTCCCACCAACAGTGAATAAGGGTTCCAGTTTCTCCACAACCTCACCAGCATTTGTTGCTTGCTGTTCTGTTAAATTTTGCTATTCTTACTGGAGTGAGACAATATCTCACAGTTGTTTTGATTTATATCTCTCTTAGTGAAATTATCTGTATTTCTTTCTTTTATTTAAAAATTTTTAAAAATAATTTTAATGAGCATTTACAGAGATTTTGGATTTCCATTCATTCATTGCTGCAGTTCTCTCCCCGTCCAGCCCTCCCCCCACCCCCAGTTCGCTCCTCTCTTTCAAAAGTAAAAGAAACACTCCTTCCCTGGTATACAATCTCCCCGCACCCCTCCCACCGAGTCCACAATTAAGGTTGCATAGTGGAATGTACAAATCCAGGTTTTAGCCCAAGTTTCAAGGCACAATTCCTCAATTTGCCCAGTCTCTGGTTCCAGTTCAGCCACCAAATCCAAATCATTCAGCAAGATTTGCCACAGAGCAATTGTAACTCAGCTTCTCCTTTACCCATCGGGCAAGAACAGCAAAGGCCTTTAACTGTGGCCAGCACAAATGCAAGAAGCCTCAGGTCACACCTTGCCACAGTTTCTCCACAGCAATGCCATAGTCTCTCCACCACTATCACCAGGTTTTGCTCTCACCAGGGTCTTGCTCCAGTCTCCCCTCAAGTCTTGCTGCCACAGTCTTGGTCACCTCAGGTCTTGCCACCCAGTGTGGGAAGCACTCTTTTTTCTTATCCTGATCCCACAGTTGTTGATGATTTGCAAGACCATGTGTCTGCAGTTAAGGTAGGTAGGTGGAGATTAGAGGGGGCTAACAATAATGGGGGGGAAAAGCAGACTTTTAGGCTAACACTCAGCAAGGATTTGCTCAAATGAACTAATGAACCACAGTTGACTCAATGCCACATGCCAACAATAACATAAAATATTCCATACTGTTCATAAAATGTTTCATACTGTTAGAAAAAGATGTCAAGATATTTTGTTGGGGGAGAAAAGCTATGAAGCAATAAGAATTATGGTGCAAAGTGTTAACAGGCTCCATTGGTAACCAAATGATTGGAGGTTCAAGTTTATCCAGAGGTGCCATCAGGAAAGTCTAGCACTCCTGGAAAGTCAGTCACTGGAAACACTATGAGCGTAGTTCTACTCTGAGACACAAGAGATTCCTTGAATCAGAACTTACTCCAATAACAATGGCTTCATTTTTAACTTAAAAAAATGAATGAATGGTCCAGCAGGGACCTGAAAAGACATGGTAATAGTGGGCATAGATCAATGGTGATTCATTTTATAAAACACAATGTATGGGATGACTGTATGAAACACAATGTGAATGAAGGAAAGGGTGAAACACAAGGTATAAGAATTTTGCATAAAACCCACTATAGAACGAAATTAAAAACCAAACAAAAATGAATGAATGGGTGACAGAAGGAAAGAAAGAGGGAAGAAAGATGTAGATGAAAGAAAGGGAAGAATTCAGTTATTCTGTGGTTTAGTTCTAACTGTGAGAATAAAACAGAAAATACGCATGATGAAAATTCCTCCTATCTTGAAAAAAGCAGATAAAGCATCACCATTTCTCAACGGGTTTCTCAAATTTTGAAATATTTGGTTTTCCCATTGACTGTATTGTGTCAGGCTCTATGAGATATACCCACAGGGTCGTAAATCATTAGAATGTTTCTTGCTGTCATGATTAGTCTTTTGGGAACAACAGGTTTAGGCCCCCTCCTTGAGGTCTCTTTCTCTTGTTCATTAAGAGGAAAAACAAATGAAACAAACCAAACCCATTGATGGTGAGTCAATTCTAAGGAGTTGCATTGTCAACCCAAAGGCATGTGGTTCTAATCGATCTGCTTTTCTGTGGGTTAAAGATTGGCAATCTCTTCCTGTGCAATTTATAGCCTCGACAAACCCACTGGAGAGTCAGGTATGAGTTGATTCCAACTCGTTGGCACACAATAAACAACAACAACAACGAATAGCGTTGAGTATAAGGCTGTATAGCTTTACAAGAGTATACTACTTCATCTTTCTTCTAAAGAACAGCTGGTAGGTTCAAGCTACAGACCATATGATTTTCTCCTGAGTACTTAACCAATGCCCCACCAGGGATTCCTAGAGCAGAAAGAAGGATACATTTCCTATACCACCTAACTTGCTTGTCTCATCCATTTCTGTTTGTCTTTCCTCTCAGTTTATTGGATACGTTTACTGGGATTCTACTGTCTACTTGTGTACATGCATGCCTGTGTCCTGACATGACTGAAGTGTCTGGACTTGTCTGCCCGAGGAGACAAGTAACTATTGACAATAGTTACTGGTTAGGTGGGGGTGCGGTCTGCCATAGTCTACAGTTACTTTTACTTTGTGCTCCCTTTCAGTATTTGAATTCTACACAATGCGTATGTGTATATATTAATATTACCATTCATATCTGTAAACCGATATGTGTGGCTGTCATCACAGTCAGTTTTAGAACCTTGTCATCACCTCAACAAGAAGCTCGCACATGTTAGCTATTATGTGACTAGAATCATACAGAAGATAGTGCTTTGCAGTTAGGTTCTTTCCCTTCGCATAGTATTTTCTAGGTTCCCCTACGCTGTGGCATGTGTCAGTATTTCATTCTTTTGCAGGACTGAATACTATTCTATTCTAAGGCTACATCACACATTGTTTATCTATTCCTCTATTGGTGGGTATTTGGGTTGTCTCTACCTTTTAGCTATTAAGAAAAATACTTCCATACAAATACACGCACACGTTTTTGTGTAAAGCTATGATTTCCTTTGTCTTGGGTACATGCCTAGGAGTTGCCGGAATTGCTGGGCTATAAAGTAACTCTACGTTTAATCCTGTGAGGAACCGGCAGACTGTTTTCCAAAGCATTTGAACCACTTACGACCTCCACTCGTAGTGTATGAAAGTTTTAATGTCTCCATTTTGCTGCTAGCCTTTGTTCTTTCCTGATTTTTTTTTTTTAATTCCTGACAGTGAAGCCAGGCTACTCCTTGGGGGCAAGGATTCTGAAGCTTCGTCTGATATACTTTCAACATGTTGCAAGGAGGGACCAGTCCTTGGAGAGGGACATCATGTTTGGGAAAGTGGAGGGATAGTACAGGAGAGGAAGACCGGCTATGAGATGGATTGATTCAGTGACTGGGGTAGTGTGAGTAGGTGTGTCAGAGACAATGAGGTTGGCACAGATAGAGCTGGGTGTGGGGCTCTTGTACATAGGGTTGCTGTGAGTCGTGAGTGATTCGATGGCGCACGCCACCACCACCACCACCACCAACAACAACAACAACAACAACATCCTACTGTGTGTAAAGTAGTATCTTATTGTGGTTTTTATTTGCAAGTCCCTGATGAATAACAATATGCAACATCTTTTTAATGAAAATCTGTATTACCTTGGTCAACATCATTTGGCTATTGTTGAGAATATATACACAGCAGAAGATAAACCAGTTCAAGACTATTTCCATGTATACTTCAGTGGTATTACTCACATTCTTTAAATTGTGATATCATTTTAAGGAAATTTGTAAAGAAATTGGTTTTCAGAGCTTCATCTAATATGCATTGTTGTTAAGTGTCATTGAGTCGTAAACGACTCATTGTGACCCTATGAACAACAGACATGAAGATTTGTAGAACTTTCATAGTTTCTCTAAGTTCATAGTTTCCAGAGGCAAGCTATTTCAGAAGTGGATGCCTCTCCTGCTTCCAAGCTTGTTTTAATCAGGGAGCTCCACCAAACACTGTCCGCCAGGGGTGACCATTCTCGCATTTGACACATCAGTATCACTGTGTTTAGCATCATAGCAACCACGAGTTACCTCTGTACGGCAAATGGACAGACCAGTGCTATACCACTTAGAAGAATTTGGACCAAAACCAATTAAAACCAGGCCTGAGGGCTGCAGATTAAAATAACTCACCTTTGTCTTGATAGCATAACTTTCTATCCACTAGGCCAACAAAGCTCTCTCATTGTTGTTGCTAAGTGCCATCACTTTGATAATAACGAGGTAAATGTTTGAAAAAAAAAAATCACATACCAGATGGAGAGACATCAAGACTCTAAAT
Organism: Elephantulus edwardii; assembly: GCF_000299155.1. Lineage (NCBI taxonomy): Eukaryota > Metazoa > Chordata > Mammalia > Macroscelidea > Macroscelididae > Elephantulus > Elephantulus edwardii. Next base: position 735,694 of record NW_006399961.1, on the reverse strand, counting down.
TTTTTTCTGAAAAAGTCAACAATTACTTAGAATTTTTTAATAAAAAAGCAATGTCTGTATGTTGTTGATTGTTAAATTGTTATTGTCAAAGATACAATTATTAGGAAAAAGAGCACTGGTGGCTTAGTGGTAAGGAATTGTGCTGCCAACCCAAATGTACAGGGTTTAAATCCACCAGCTACTCTGTGAGAGAAAGATAGGCACTCTCCTCCCATACAGTTTACTGTCTCTGCCGATCTGATGGAAGATTAGCTAGAAATCAGTTCTGACTCTATGGTATGCAACAACAACAAATTTGAAATAGATTTTGTTTTTGTTCCTCCCACCCTTCCTCCTTCTCTCCTCCTTCCTTTCCTTTCCTTCCCTCTCCCTCTCTTCTTTTCTTTCCCTGACTTAATTTTTCCTTCCCCTGGAAACTTCAATTATTTCAAGGAGGAGGCAAGTCTCTTGAAGCATAGATGTGAAGGGATTGACAGGATATGGAATTAAAACCCCTCAAACACGTTGCCATGCAATTGGAACCGACTAATCGCTGACCCTCCACTGGGTTTCTGAGGCTGTAAATTACACAGAAGGAAATCGTCCATCGTCCTCCCCTTACATCCATGGTGGATTTGAACAAGTATAGAGATGCCACCTTTGGATTAGCAGCACAACTCCCTGTAGACTTTTCACATGCAGACATGGTATAAGAAAGCTTTAGAGTTCTGGGAGGAGGACAGGGGACAGAGAAGGATGCTTTGGTCCTCTGTTCTCCAAGATCACTCAATCTGCTCCGTGAAGGTCCAGATACTCAGATGTGATCCCGGTTTCTCATTAGATCCAGAATGATCCTAAGCTTGTGGTTCTCTACTTTCTAGGAACCTTATTATTGCACTGACTCACCGCTGTGATTCACACAGTCCCAGAATATCCAAACCCATTGCCATTGAGTTCATCCTGACTCAGAGGGACCCTGGAAGACAGTGCAAGATTGCTCATAGTGTTCCCAAGGCTGACATCTTTATGGAAGTAGACTCTCTCATCCTTTTCCCATGAAGTGGCAGGTGAGTTTGGAACTGTCAACCTTTTGGTTAGCAGTCAAATTCTTTATCCACAACCCCCTGTCCTGGAATATAGTAGATGCTTTAATGCAAATAGCATATACTTAGCTCCTTACTATTATATATATTTGGTTCAGATTAGCCGATATAACCTCTAAAAGAGTCCTCTGAGGCAGGTACATTAATGCATTAATGTGTATTCTGCAGATTAAAAAAACCCCAAAAAAACAACACACACTACGGACTGCTAGGAGAACAAATAGGTTTGTCCTGGAGAGGGTGAAGCCGGAATGTTCCCTGGAGTCAAGGATTCTGAAGCTTCATCTGACATACTTTGGGCATGTTGCAAGGAGGGACTGGTCCTTGGAGAGAGATATCATACTTGGGAGAGTGGAAGGGCGGAGAAGGAGGGGAAGACCCTCGATGAGATGGATCGATTCTGTGATTGGGTTGGTGGGTATGAGTGTGTCGGAGACGGCGAGGTTGGCACAGGATAGAGCAGAATTTAGGGCTATTGTACATAGGGTCTCTGTGAGCCACAAGCGACTCGATGGCACATAACGACAACACCCCCTCACCACCAAACTGACTCTGAATTAGGCTGAGGGACTTCTCCAGGCTCATTACACACACATTTTCATGCATCTTTGGTGCACTCTGGGCCACTTCTGTTCTCCAGAATTTATTGCACCGGATTATCTCAAATATGCCTTCCGTGCTTCAAATATTCATGTACCTATACAAGCTGCCTTTGAATCTGGTGTCAGCGAAGAGGACTGACCACACCAGGGACTGCCAAAGAATGAATAACTCTGTTTCGGTCCAGATGCACCCAGGGTGTTCCTTAAAGGCAACATTGGTGAAAGCTCATCCCACACACTTTGGGTGTGGTGTCAGGAGAGGCTAGTCCTTAGAAAAAAGGACATCACGCTGGGTCAGAGAAAAAAAGAAGACCTTCCATGTGATTAACTGACACAGTGACTTTAACAATGGGCATGAGTGTCATGGTCAAGGACAGGGCAAGGTTTCGGGCTTCTGTTCATAGAGTCATTATGAGTCCTAGTTGACTCAGCAACACCTAACAACAACAACAACATACAAATTGGGAACTGAATGGGTTGTTGAGGCCTAAGTTCAAGAGAAGGGGAGTTGATACAGAGAAAAGTATTGTTATTGTTCTTACGTCCCAGGGAGTCTATTATGACTCAGAGGGACTCTAACATACCGGAATCTTGCCTTATCCTACAGTAATGATAGTTAGGAAAATGGAAACAAATCTTACTCTCCACCGCTGCCTCTTTCTCTCTCACTGTTTCTCTCCCATCAGCCATGCCCAGGGGTAGAAACTGGTCTTCACATAGTGGTAGAAGAAAAAAATGAGTGTGTAGAATGCTGAGTGGCCTGGATTTAGGACAAAAGTCTACACAAGTCCTATTTAGATACAATATCTGCCCATTTCTGTAGTTGTTTCTGTTGTGTTCCACAGAGTCAGAAATGGCCCATAGCTGACCCTCGGGCTAGTTTTCAGAGGCAGTGTGGAGCAGCTACATTTCTGTAGGGCTATTATTTAAATATATGTAGATGACTATTAAAATAAAAACCATATTCTCTTTTGGCTTGGGGTGATTTCTTTTTTTAATGACATTTTTCTTTTATAATGATTTATTTACAAAGTCCATATACATTGTTTTCCTCATCAGATCTTTCCCATTTCCTTTACCCACTCTTCCCTCTACCCATCAAATTGTGTGACTCTATGATTACCCCTCATGCCCATCCTCACCCCTCTGCTCCTACTCTCCCCCTTCCCCCTTGAATTCTCATACACATGTTGCTAGTTATCTTTCTATTTCTGCAATAGTGGTCTTATACAACATTTGTCCTTATGGGATTGATTTAGTTCACTTAGCACAGTGCTCTCCAGTCCCTCCCAAGTCAGGCAGTGATTTTCAAAATCGTTGCTCCTACGTGCTGTGTAGTAGTAGTCCACCGTGTGAATGTAACATAACTTTTCAGTCCAATCCATCGTGGTTGGTCATTTGGGCTGTTGTTATGTTCTTGTGATGGTGAATAATGCTGCTGTGAACATTGGTGTACAAGTTTCCATTTGCGCCTCAGTTCTCATTTTCTCGGGGTATATTCTAAGCAGTGGAAGAGCTAGGCCATATAGTATTTCTATGTTCAGCTTTTTGAGGGAATGCCAAACTACCTTCCAGAGTGGTTGTACCATTTTACAATTCCACCAATAGTGTATAAGAGTTCCTATCTCTCCACATCTTCTCCAACATTTATTACTTCTGTCCTGTTAAACTTTGTGGGGTGATTTTCTGAATTGATTTTCTTCACTATAGGATCACCATGTGACATGGTGGCAGTGTTTCAGTTGGATAAATGAAGTATTAATGATTTAATGGTAGCATTCTTGCTTTTCATCCCAGAGACTCAGATCTGATTCCCGGCCAATATTGTGTTGTTTTGTTGCTGAAGAAGTTTCAGCAGAGATTCTAGACGAAGACTAGGAATAAAGACCTGATGACTTGAATCTGTAAAACAGCCTATTAAACCCTATGGATCACAAGAGTGCAATTCCCAGCTGATGATGTGGATGTTGTAAGTCTGGGCAAGACTGCGTTCTCTTGTTCATGAGGTCACAATGAAACAGCAACATCTGGGACATTCTGGCTTACAGGGATGATGAGAAAGCTTGATTGTATTGGAGAAGGCTCAGAATGCTGGTCTAGGAGTTAAATCATCAGGCATGGGGGGTGTGTGTGTTTTCAGTGTGTCTGTTGTCTGGGTCAGGGGCAGGCCTGCGTTCTTCACTGGTCCCTCTGATGAACTTGGCCTGATGGGAAGACACATCCTCCTAATACAAAGCCACGCTGTCTCGAGCTGGCACCTTCCTGCGTGGGAATGCAAAGCCACTCTCAACAGTCCTTTCTTTCTCCCTGTGGCCTGTGAGCTGGGTAGGCAGCCAGCTGGGAGGTTCCCACACTGAGAAGCTGGGTGGGGTCTGCAGAACCCTTTGGCGCTGGTCAAGGAGCCAGGACTGGGTCCTCCCTAAGAAGTCTATATAACGCAGCAATGGCAAGAGAAAGGGAGCTTTGTGGAGAAAGTCCCCTCCCTTCAGGACACTGACATTGAGGTGGGCAGAGAAAGTGGCCAGCTGTGCTCTACCAGGGCTTTCGCCCTTGACTACATTGTGGCCCGATCCCCTTCTCATGGTTCTAGACAGCTTGCACCTATAGCTTTTGTTGTTGTTTTTGCAAGGTGCCTTTGATTTGAGAATGACTCATAGCAACCCGATGAGCAAGAGATCTGACCCCTGTTCTATCCTGTGCCAACATCACAATCTTGGACACACTTGAGCCCATTGTTGAAGTCACTGTGCCAATTCATCTGGTTGAGGGTCTTCCTGTCTTTCCACCTTTCCACACATGATGTCCTTGTCCAAGGAATTACCTCTCCTAGCAACAAACAGATCTGTCCTGGAGAAGGTGCAGCCAGAGTGCTCCTTGGAGGCAACGATGGTGAAGCTTCATCTTGCATACTTTGGGCATGTTGCTAAGAGAGGCTAGTCCTTAGAGAAGGACATCATGCCTGGAAATGTGGGGGGGGGGGCAGTGAAGGAGAAGAAGACCTTCAACTGGGTGGATTGACACAGTGACTGCAACAATGGGTTTCCAAGGCTGTAAATCTTTATAGAAGTGGACTACCCTGTCTTTCTCTCATGAGGTAGCTGAACTGATACATTTCTATTAGGTAGGTGAGTTTGAAGTGCTACCTTTCCGTTAGCAGTGGGATCCTTTTCTACTGTGTCATGTGGACTTTTTAGTGTGTCAATGAGTAGACATGAACTTCCATGGAACATCTAACGTAGGTCTTCTTCTTTATAATGGAAACACAACAGAGCACCTTTTCTTTCTTCTCCCAAACAGGTAGAGGAGATTCAGCATAACAAATGGCGTGTTTAAGATTGAAAGTGGATGGAGTTGTACGTTGGCCTTGAAGTTAGGGGTCATGCTTGGAGAGGGCAATGAGGAGATGACTGTGAGAAGACTATGGGGGACAAAGCAGAGAGGAGGTCTCCACACCCAGGATACTGAGTTAGATGTGGAGACGGAGGAGAAAGGTGGCTTCATCTCCATTGCCACTCGGCCCAGAGAGGGACGCAGTAACATGTACACACCCAACGCTGAGCAGGACCCTTGCTGTTGCTGCAGAGGGATGAAATGAGCAAACCTCTCTTTCATGCTTCAAACACAGAGAACAAGAGTGCCCCCACCCCGAACTCAAGGACCCCATCATGTAGTGAGGCAGACAACACAGTGCCAAGATAGAGGTAGGGAGTTGTGATGGCAGGATGTATGATATGGGAACTTCCAGCAAGGACCTCACTGAGCCTTGAGAGGAAATCATATTAAAGCCAAGAGCTCAAGGATGAGTGAGATTCCTCTGTGTTCTACAGAGAAAGATTTGCTCAAGCAAGGGATCAAAGAAGAAAGAAAAAAAAGGTGTGTTTTAGGGGTTCCCTATGGCTGAAGCCCTCCCTGGCTGTAAACTGAAGAGAGATGGGAAGATAAAAGAGAAGCGAGCTTAGCCTGACTGTAGAGTGTGGCGCTGAGGAATTTGGACTTCATCCTGAAGTCAAGAGGGGCTACTGAAGATCGGTAAGCATAACAGTAACACACAGAGAAGTACACGTAAGTGAACACAGATACAGTGATAAGAACAATGATTTCAATGTTATGATCAGCATCATAAATCACCAGCTCAGACAGAAGCCTTAATGGTACCAGACACAACATACATAGGTGCTTTCTTTTTAGTTGGTCTTTTAAAAATTGGTAGTTTTTTTTGAGTGATCATTTATTTTTTTAACACAACACACACACACACACACACACACACACACACACACACAGTATATTCTTTCCATTTAACTTACTCCCCATTCATTCATTGTTGAACATTTTTCTCCCTGCCCATCCCTCCCGCCCCAGTTTTCTCTTTGAAGAAAAAAAATAATTCTTTCATTGTTATACAGTCCCCCCAGTCCACAGTCCACTTTACTATGCATTTCTTTATTTCAGTGACAGTCACAGAAAACTTGGATTTCTATTCACTCCCTGATGCATATTTTCCTCCCTCCCCCACCCCCCCAGTTGGTTTTTCTCTTTAAAAAATTCTTTCATTGTTGCACGTTTCCCTCCCTCCTCCCACCCCCCAGTCCACTTCATAGGTGCTTTTGTATGCTTTGTCATTTGTTCATCTCAGTACTGTGTTTGTGCAAAGAGTACAAGGCTTCATATGTGCTTTTCATATGCTTGTAATGTGTGTTAAATGTGCATATGTTATTTATGTAACTGTGGTAAAGGTGCAAAATATAGCAACCGATGGAGTAGATTCAACATGTATTGGCTCTCAACGTCAAGGAAACAAAGATCTTCATCACTGGACCAAAAGTCAATATCATGACAGATGGAGAAAGGATTGAGATTGTTAATGATTTCGTCTTGCTTGGATCTACAATTTACATTCTTAGCACCAGCAGTCAAAAAAAATCATCAGATTAATTATGTCGGCAATATCTGTTGTCAGGGATCTCTCCAGAGTACTAAAGAGCGAAGATATCAATTTAGAGACTAAGGTGTGCCCGATCCAGTCCAGGTCTTCTCAGTTGCATACGGGAGCTTGACAATGACTAAAGATGACAGAAGAAGAATCAATGCATTTTAGTTGTGGTGCTGGAGAAGAGTATTGAACATACTGTGGACTGCCAAGAGAACAAATCTGTCTGTCCTCAAGAGGGTGAAACCAGATTGTTCTTCGAGGCAAGGATTTTGAAACTCCACCTCACATACTTTGGATATATCACCAAAAGTCCTTGAAGAAGGACATTGTGCTTGGGAGGGTGGAGAGTCAGCACAGAAAAGGAAGACCCTGGATGAGATGGATTGACTCAGTGACTGTGGCAATGGATTCACATGTGTGAGAGACAGTGAGGATGGCCCAGGATAGGGCAGGGTTCAGAGACATTGTTCATAGGGCTGCTGTGGGCTATGGTCTACTCAAAGGCACACAACAGCAACAACAACATGCAGTAAATTCTATTATGTCTGTTGTTGGAATCATGCAGAGAATGAGATCCAGGGAGGTGACAACACAGCTCGGATGTGTGGAGCCAAGAATTAAACAGAGACTTCTCTATTATGAGCTTTTTGTCTCATGTGAAAACAAAAAATATGACTGAAAAATAGACTATGAAGAATCGGGGGAAAGTCCTGGGATGTCCCTGGAGGCGCCTACTTTTGTTGGAGCTTGAAGGGACTAGATAGCCAGTAAGAAGCACTAGCTTTCTGATTTCTTTGTCGTATGTTTTCCAGACCTGACAAAAATACCAAGAAAACCAAGCTCAATACTACCTCTTAATATCTTTTCTGAAACACTACAAGCTCTGAGAGCTCTGCTAGGAGACCCAGAAGCAGCTGCCTGTGTGTTCCCTGCAAGGCTCACTATCAGAGAATGGAAGGATTACAGCCTAGCTCGTCCCTATCAGGTTCTGGGACCAAGCCACAGTGGGTGGGGAGTGACTGTGCTAGGATGATGATGGGGATGTCATAAAAGGTCAACTGAGCTTCCTCATCCTGCCCTGTTTGTTGCTGAGGTGACTGTAACTCACAGGACCCTGTAAGGGCTGAGCAGCAACGCACTGCAGGATTTCCAACGATATGCTCTGCAGGGGAGCAGATTGCAGGGTTGCTAGTGGGTTCAAAGTGTGGATCCTTCTGTTAGCAGCTGCTCTCAATCATAGCACCAGTAGGGTTCCTCATCCGGGCACTAGGACACTGGATTTCTTTCTTTGAACCCAAGGAATCCTCTGTAGAGATAAAACACTGCTTTGGGGGAAGGAGATTACCAGGGAACCTTGAACCAAAGGTGGCTTGTTTGGGACCAAAACAAGACTAAACAACAATCTGCTGACAGATTAAACTGTCTGCTCTGGTCTCTTGTTTCTCACTTGTGTTGAGTTTGGGTGAGAGGAGGCAGCGATAGCATGCAGACAGGGGTGAGTGAGACAGGCAGACGGCACCTTTGCCCAGCAGAGGCCAGAAGCTGAATCAGTGCCCGAGTGTCACCCTTGTTGTGGTCCCATGAGGACTATGGGTAGAACATCTGGCAGGAGAAAATATTTGCACTGAAGCCACTGTTCAGTTCTTACCCAAGCTGTCGTCGTGTGAACACTCCCTGCCCAGTGACAGACACTGCGATGGACTCTGAGGAGGCGGTGGAAGAGTGAAGAAGGAAAATATCATAATAAACCCACATGAATCAGTATTTGCCAGGTATCTCAGTTGACATCAACTTATCTGTCAACGTGTCTGCCTCTGTCTGACTGTCTGTTTGTCGTGCTGCAGTCGCTCTCATGTTGCTATGATGCTGGGAGCCAGGTTGTCAGTATTTCAAATACCAGTAAGGTTACCCATGGTGGATATGCTTTGGCATACCTTCTAGACTAAGGTGAGGAAGAAAGGTCTGATCATCTACTTCGCCAAACTTATCAATGAAAACTATGGATCACAACAATCTTCTGATATAGTGCTAGACAATTCGTTTCCTAGGTTGGAGGATATTCATAAGACAGAGAGTGGTTATAAATCCAAGCTTCAGCATCACAGCAATCATGACGATGTCACTGGACTGGTAGCATTCAGTTCTGCTACCACGGGACCTTTACAAGTCACAGCTAACTGGAAGGTAACCATCAACAAAGCCTCAGATGAGACCAGCCTATGATTTCCTTTGAGAACCACTCTCCAGCCGTGGCCTGTTGCATTTGTATAAAAAACAATATTGGAGGGATCTCCTGAAGCCTTCCGCATTCTTCATCCAGCATGCTGGCTTGGGGAGAAGTTTTGGGCGAGGCCCTCATTCTGTACTCATCAAAATGTGTTATGATTGTCTCTACCAGGTTGAAAGGCTTGGGTATTTGGACAAAGGCAACAGGTCCCCAGACAGTTTGGCACCTGCAAGATTTATCTGGGCATTTTTCAGCAAACTGCTAGCTTGTTCCAGGGAGTTCCTCTATCTGCAGAAGCCCGGAGGAGGATGGAAAGGGCTGCGTGCCAACCCAAAGTCTCAGCCCAGCGTTCTTCAGTCACATACCAGTCATAAGACCTCCCATTTTCCAACACCACCTAGGTGCCAAGCTCTGTGCTGGCAGCGTCTCATGATCTCATTTCATCCTCAAAATAACCATAGGCAGTGGAGGATTATATTTCTCCTAGATACAGACTGGGAGGAGGGGGAGAGGCAATGGCTAAGTGCTTGGTTGTTAACCTGAAAGGTCAGTGGTTTGAACCCAACAGCATGTTCCGTGGGAGAAAGACATGACAATCCCTTCTGTCAAGATTACAACTTTGAGGCAATTCTGCTCTGGGGCAATTCTGCGCTGCCTTATTCAATCACAGTGAGACCCACTTGGCTTGACCGCAAGAAGTTTATGCAGCTAAGTAAGCTCAGAGACGCTAAGCTATCGGGCAAGTAAATGATATATGCAAGATGATTCAAACGCAAGGCAGTTTGGTTCTGAAGTCCAAACTTAATTCAACAAATATTTACTAGGCAAATACCTGGTAGGGGGCACTATGCCACATTCAGAGACTCAGAGACAGATTGCACTGTTCCAAGGACCAAGGAGCTTATGGTTGAAAATATTTATCAGTAATTTCAACATCCCTTAAAGATCTGTAGCAGAGATTTAAGCACATGGAACTAGTGGGCAGAGAGGAGGGAGGGATTCACCCTTCTTATACCTGAGGGAGAAATGGGGGCAGCTGTGTGAAAGACAGTGAGACTGGCTCAAGATAGGGCAGGGTTCAGAGCTGCTGTTCGTAGGGTCACTATCAGTCACAGTCTACTCAACAGCACTTAACAACAACAATAATAGTAGCAGCAACAACAGAATGCAAAGTATCCCTACTAGGAGACTTTCTATAGCATGGTTCATTGTCAAGGGATTAGGGACAGAATATCTATCTGTATTGGAGGGAATGTCTTGTAAACTATGATCTTGTCACACCAAGGGGGATTTTTAGTCTTAAAGGGATGGATTTTAAACAAACAAATAAAAAATGGGACCTCTGGTGATGCAGTCCACAGGGAGTTGTGCTGTTAACCCTATGTTGGTGACTCTTGGGGGGCTTTGGATCCCTCAGCCATTCTGTGGGGCTGTTGTTGTTATGTGTCATCGAGTTGCTTGTGACTCACAGTGACCCTATGTACATAAGCTCTAAACGCCATTCTATCCTGTGCCAATCTAGCCATCTCAAATGCACTCATTCCCACCACTCCACTCACAGAATCGATCCATCTCATCGAGAGTCTTCCTCTCCTGCGCCGTCCCTCCACTCTCCCAAACATGATGTCCCTCTCCAAGGACCAGTCCCTCCTTGCAACATACCCAAAGTATGTCAGACGAAGCTTCAGAATCCTTGACTCCAAGGAGCATTCCGGCTTCACCTTCTCCAGGACAAACCTGTTTGTTCTCCTAGCAGTAGAGATGAATAATCTCTTCTCATGGGAATTCTAGTTTCTGAAAACCTGCTAGAAGGTCAGCTGTAGGTTAATAACAACCAAGTGACATGGAGAAAGGGTTTCCACAGGATTTGTTGAGTAAGAAATGCAACAAGGTGCAGAAGTGATTTCTGTCTGTTGCTTTCATTATACTCATTCAGTCTGCACGCGGAGTAGATAATCCTAGAAGGTGGACTGTTTGACGAAGGATGGTAGCATCAGAATTCAAGAAAGACTCATTAACAGTCTGTGACATGCATATGATACAACCAGAGTTGGCAAAAATGATGAAGACTTAAGGGTCTTACTTGAAGATCAACAACCTTCTTCTCTACAAGTTACACCCCAGTGTAAAGTAAAAGTTACCCTAACCAGACCAATAGACAACATCATGTTAATCAGAGGAAATACTGAAGTTTCAAGGCTTTCATTTTACAATCAAGACACATAAAAACAAGAGCCAAGACATCAAATGATGTATCCCATCGAGAAAAATCTGCTGTAAAAAAACCTTTTTATTTAAAAAAAAAAGACTTTTGAATGAGCACCTGACCCAAGTCATGGTATTTTCATCATCTATGCTTTTGGGAATCTGGGTAATGAATTAAAAAAACAAAAACAAAACACTGAAATGTTGAGGCATCCAAATTGTGATGTTGACAAAGAACAAACAAATTTGTCTTGGAAAAACTACAGTCAGTATACTCCCTAGAAATGAGAAATCATGAGACTTTATGGACATAATATCATGAGGGACTAACCCTAGAGACAGACACTATGCTTGGAAAAGTAGAAGCTCAACAATAATAATAAAAGATAAAGAAGACCTCAATGACTACATTAGCTCAAAAATAGCAATGATAATTAGGATAGTATAAGACTTGGTAGCAGGAGTAGCATCCTCTTCCTAAACAACATGCCTCTGGAAACTCTATGAACTTTGATAAATGTCAATAGTTGTAGAGGGGCTTCTAGCCTTTTGTTCATAGGGTCGCTATGAGTCCTGCTGGACTCAAGGCAATCAACAAAAACAGCAACAACTTTCCCTCCTGTGCTGTCCCTCCACCCTCCCAAGCATGATGTCCTTCTCCAAGGACTGGTCTCTCCTCACAACATGTCCAAAGTATGTTAGACGGAGCCTCAGAATCCTTGCCTCCAAGGAGTCACCCGGTTTAACCCTTTCCAGGACAAATCTGTTTGTTTTCCTAGTAGTCCATGGTCCCCTCAATACTCTTCTCCAGCACCACAGCTCAAAGGCATCAATTCTCCTTCTATCCTCCTTGGTCATTGTCCAACTCTCTGATGCATAACAAGTAATAGCAAAGACCATGGCCTGTATCAAACACACCTTAGTCTCCAGAGAGACACCATTGCTCTTCAGTACTTTGGAGAGGTCCCTAACAGCAGACTTTCCCATGGCAATGAGCCTTTTAATTTCCTGGCTACTGGTGCCAAGAGTTGACTGTGGAGCCAAGCAAACTAAAGCTGGGGTTAGTGATGGATTTAATTATATTCTCCCAAAATTTGTATTGTGGATCCTAAAATATTCCTGTGGTAATAATCCCATTTGGGAATGGGTTGTCTTTGTTGTGTTAATGGGCGGGATTGGTTTAAATCATATTTTGAGTCAATCTCTATTGAGATCCAAGTAAAGGAGAGCACCCATTTGTCCATCCATCTATTTTACTGTGGTGACCACCTCTTTCTTGTCATGTTGCAAGCTGTGCTGCTGGTATTTCAATTATCAGCAGGGTCACCCATGGTGGCCATCTTTTTAGAATCATGAACAGCCTTCAATATGCAGATGACACTAGCTTACTTGTTGAAAATAAAGAAGACTTAAAACACTTAGGAAGCTTTAAAGACCACAGATTTCCATACAGATTTCACCTCAGCATCAAGAAAACAAAAATCCCCATAACTGACCTATCCTCAGAATTAGATCTCAATTAGCATCAGGAGAGGAAAAACTTTGAAAATGTCAAGGATTTAGTTTTACTTGAATCCACAATCAATGCTCATACAAGCAAAAGCCAAGAAATCAAAGCATGTATTATGATGAGTAAATCTGCTGTCAAGGATCTCTTTATGGAGCAAGGATGTCCTCTTGAGGACCAAGGTGAACCTGACTAAAGCCATAGTATTGGCTCATCACCTCATATGAGTATGAAAGCTGGACAATGAATAAGAAAGATAGAAGAAGCATTGATATCTTTGAATTGTGCTGTGGTGAAGAATAATGAACTGGACTGCTAAAAGAATAAACCAATGCCTTAGAAGTGGTGCAATCAGACTGCTCTTAGAAGCACGGTTTGTGACATTTTATCTCACATACTTTGGACATTTTACTAGGAGGCGCCAGTCCCTGGAGAAAGATATTATGCTTGGTCAAACAAAGGGTCAGTAAAATAAAGAGGAAGACCCTCAACAGGATGGGTTGTCACAATGTCTGCCACAGCAGGCTTAAGCAGGGATTACGAGGATGTCTCGGGACCAGGCAGTGTGTTGTTCTGCTGTACGTGGAGTTACCCTGAGTAGGAGCCAACTTGATGGTTCCTGACTACAACAAAGAAGATATGGGAAAGGATCGATCCCAGTTTACATGAAGGTTGCACGAGGGCAGAAACCCAAAAGAGGTGAGGTCCTTCCTCCAGAGCTGAGAGAGAGCAAGATTTCCCAGGGCTGGTGCTCTCAATTTGGACTTCTCACCATCAAAAATGAGAGTAAATAAATTTCTGTTTGTTAAAGCAACTAACTTGAGGACTTTCTCTTATAGTAGTACTAGATAACTAGCACAGGGTTCCAAATGGAATTGTGTGCCGAGTGAGAGCCAAAGATAGTAAATAATAAGAGAATTTTTTTGGACAGAGTAGTCTCAGAAGTCCCTTTTCTCAGCATATATTCCACCTATTTTTAACTCTTAAAAAGGGGAACATCTGATTCTACATGACATTTCCCCCATAGGATACCTAACTTCAGGCAGACAAACTCCTTTTATAATTAACTCAGTTAAGACAACTCATTCAAACACTGTCTCCCATGTTCTATTGAAAACGCTCATCTTAACTAAGATCATTAACATTTATCAATGATCTTTTTATCTTTAACCAAACTTAAAGCTGTTATATACCATGTTATATGCAACTGACAACTACTTGACCCTCCAACAGGTTTTCCGAGGCAGTAAATCGCACGCAAGGTTATTGTCTATCTTTCTCCCATTGAGAAGCTGGGGGATTCTAACAGTGCACCTTTTGGTTGGCAGTGTAATTCCTCACCACTGAGCCACCAGAGCCCCCTTTATTGAAACGTGTTGTTATTGTTGTGTACTGTCGAGTTGGAACTGACGCATAGCTGACCCTCTAGCAAGTTTAACCAAGCTAAGCATCATCAAGTACACTCTGCCTGATGGTAGCCTTTGAATATCAGAACTATGATCCACAGAGGTTTTCATGGATGCTTTGAAAAAAATTATTATTATTTAGGGTCAATTTCCCCCCATTTTTTAAGTTATTGAAAGCATTTTAAATTTATATTTTTATCCATCATATACATTGCGTTCACGCATCTACACTGTTTTATACAGTCTTTGATTTAGATTATATTTCGGTCATTTATACTGTGGGGTTTTTCCCCTCTCCCTTCCAGTCATCTTCCTATTAACTGATTTTGTGAAAGCCTGTAAACCAGCTATTTCATGCCTCATGGCCCAATATTTCCTTTTTACATACCCAAGTACTGATTTGCCCAATAAAAAATGTAACAAACCAGTGTTCTGAGGGAACAAGCATGTCCCTTTTGCTGAAAGAGCCTCTGTTCAACTTGGAAACTTTGCATATCAAGGTGGCTGCTTTTTTAACAAATTAGATTTCCAGGTCTTTTTTCTTTTTTAGTATCTCTTTTTTTTTTAATTGGGAAAAACATATTGGGGGTACAAGGAGGTGAGGGTTGGGGGCAGAAGGGTGAGGATGGGCCAGGATGCAGTTGCAGAGCTGCACAGTTTGATCAGTGGGGGGAACAGGTGAAGGAAATGATGAGGGTCCAGTGGGGACCAGATGCTACAGAGGAATGACAAGCATTTTCCAATGGTAATTAAACCAACTGTCTTATTGATTTGGGAACTGGATGCCGACTCTCTGGCTTCTTCATGCTAAACAGAGGCGTAGATGTAAAGGGGGGAAGGGAGGACGCTTTATCACCTCACTGGTGGTGTTGGGTTAAAGCTGCTTGCCTTCTTGCTCTGTTAGAAGATATTTTCCTGTCATTTGCTCCCCTCTGGACTGCAAAATGTTTTGCCAGGTGGGTCCAGTGGGGATGGCTGGTTGAACCCAGAGGCTCCATCCTCCTTTGCTTCCTTAGCTGTCACCAGGTCTTTTTTCTAAGATGCCTTTGGATGGACTCAAACCTCCAAACTTTTTTTTTCTTTTTTTTTCGATGTCTATTTGTGCTTTATTAGCAATGCAAAAGCATTAAACCTCCAAACTTTTGATTAGCAGTCAAGCATGTTAACTAATTGCATCATCCAGGGATGCCTTTTTCTTAATCCTTCTCTAAGAAGCAGTTGACCTTGGGCCACTTTGCAATTGTGGTTTGCATGAAAGGGCATGCCTGGGATTTCTTCCACATCTCTACTATCACTGCTCTACTAAGAGACTTCAGTCCCTCACTGGTGTCTCTGCCAAAGAAATCTACCTGGTCCACTTGCACGCTTCCTTATTCTAGACCACTCTGCACAAGAACACAAGAGTGGACAATTGAACACCAATATCAAACAACATTGTCTCCTAGGGTTTCTATTTAAATGTCAATTTAATCCAAGATCTCTACCAGGATCTTCAAGTATCCATGCACCATGACTGACTTCATCTCAGACGACTATTTCTTCCAATCTTTTTGCTCCTGGCACATTTATTTTACTCTTGTTCCAGCACCCTTTGCCTCACTCCACAGCATTTGGCCATCTCCTGGATACCAGTTCAAAGCTTCTTATATGACTAACCTTTTTTTCACTCGTCATTTCAATTGTCATCTCCCAGAGAAGGGTCAGGGACTGCAGCCTTCAGTATGGACTGAGGCTCAGTGTCAAGAAGACAAAGATTCTCACCACTGGACCAATTGGCAGTGTCAGGATGGATGGCGAAGAGATTGAGATTGTTCACAGTTTCAGTTTGCTCAGCTCCACAGTCAACACTCTTGGCACCAGCAGTCAGGAAATCAAAAAGCGTACTGCGATGGGAAAGTCTGCTGTTAGGGACCTCTTTGAAGTACTCAGGAGCAACGGTGTCTCTCTGGAGACTAAGGTGCACCTGATACAGGCCATGACTAGGGAGGACAGAAGGAGAGTGGATGCTTTTGAGCTGTGGTGCTGGAGAAGAGTACTGAATGTACCATGGACTGCCAGGAAAACAAACAGATTTATCTTGGAGAGGATTAAACCAAGCTACTCCTTGGAGGCAAGGATTCTGAGGCTTCGTCTGACATACTTTGGACACGTTGCAAAGAGGGACGGGTCCTTGGAGAGGGACATCATGCTTGGGAGGGTGGAGGGACAGCGCAGGAGGGGAAGACCCTCTATGAGATGGATTGATTTGGTGACTGAGGTAATCGGTATGGGTGTGTCAGAGGCAGTGCGGTTGGCACAGGATAGAGCAGGGTTTAAGGCTGTTGTGCATAGGGTCGCTATGAGTCGGAAACGACTCGATGGCACATAACAACAACAATAACCCTTCCATTTAGTACCAGCAGTCAGGAGATCAGGAGATGCATTGCACTGGGAGAGTCTGTAGTTGGAAACCTCAAATTACTGAGGAGCAATGATGTCAATTTAAGGACTAAGGTGTGTCTGATTCAAGCCATAGTATTTTCAATCACCTGCTGTGCATCTGAGAGCTGGAAAATGACTAAGGATGACAGGAAGACTTGATGCCTTTAAGTTGTGATGTTGGAGAAGGGTGCTGAAGATCCCATTGTCTGCCAAGAGAACAGATATGTCTTGAAAAAGGTAAAGCCATAGTGCTTGTCAGAGGCAAAGATGATGAACATTTGTCTCTAATACTTTAGGCATGTTTCTAGGAGAGGTTATTACTTAGAGAGGGACATCATGCTTGGAAGGGTGGAGGGGCAGTGAAAGAGAGGAAGATTCTTAATTTAGCAGATTGACCAATAACTGCCACAATAAGATTGAGTGTGTCAGAGATGATGAGGATGGCATAAGAGAGGACAGTGTTCAGATGGGTAATTTACAGGGTCACTATCAGTGGTACTGGACTCAATGGCACTTAACAACAACAACAACAATTCTTTCAAAAGCCCACCCTCCTAACCATTCTCTCTCTCATCATCCTATTTATTGTTTCCTCTCTAGTCTTCCTGGTCCTTTTCACTCTCTGAAGGTAGTTTGTTTAATTGTTGACATCTTTCCTCTCTGTCTCTTCCAGAAGACTCCATAAGGCAGTGACACTACGTGTCTTGGTTGTCACAATGTTCTCCGCACCTCAGCCATTGCCTCACACAAAACTGGGTTCCAGTTAATCTTCAGTAGTTGAATGAATAAAGAAGACATCCTTGTTTCCTTCTTCCTTGGAGGGAATGCTGAGAATGTTAGATTGCCTAACCGTCAGGGGCTTCCTCAGTTTATTGAAAATCAGTGATGTCAGTTTGAAGCCTAAGGGATGTCTGATTCAGACGATGGTCTTTTCAATCATTTGCTATGCATCTGAGAGTTGGACAGTGAATAAGGAGGACAGAAAAAGAATTGATACCTTTGAGATGTGATGCTGGAGAAGAGTGCTGAATATCCCAGGGGCTGTCAAAAGAGCAAACAGATCTATCTTGGAGAAAGTACAGCCCGAGTGCTCCTTGACAGCAAAGATGACAAATCTTCGTCAAAGTCTACATACTTTGGGCATGTTGTCAGGGGAAGTTGTTCCTTGTAGAGGGATATTATGCTTAGAAAGGTAAAGAGGTGGCAAAGGAAAGGAAGACTCTTAGATGATGGGTTGACAAAGTGACTGCAGCAATGGGCTCACGTGTGTCGGAATGACAAGACTGATGCGAGGTAGGAGAGGGTTATTCATAGGGTTGCTATGAGTTGTATGTGACTCAACAGCCTCTAATAAAAAGAAGTAGTACAAACTATTAAGAAGCTGTCAGCTGCTAACCAAATGTGGAAGGTTTGTGTCTGCTCAGAGGTGACTTGGTAGAAAGGCCTGGCAATCTACTTCTGAGAACTCAGTCCTTAAAGACCTGATGGAATACAGTCCTACTCCAACACTTAGGAATTTGCCATGAGTCAGCATTGCCTTGATGGCAATTTTTATTCTTTTTTTAATTTCCTGATTCAGGATGGGTCTACGTCTCTATTTTTCAGTGGGTGGAAGGCTCGCCTGGGGGGGAATGCTAGTTAGAGCAAGAGTTATTTTCCCCTTCTTAGCTGGCTCTGCGCAGTCTGAAGACTCTTGATCCCCGCTGTCTGCTCCTTGGGACGTAATGACCCGCTTCCAATTCCTTTCAATTACTGGATTTCTGGTAGGAATTTGCAAAACAACTCCTCAATCCTGAGGCTTGGAGAACAGCCCATGTTCATTTTCAAGTCTCTGTGCCCAGGGTGTTTCAGAAAGACTTTTTTGTACCTGCCACTTGGTAGAGCCAAGCCCCTATCACTGACTGCCATGCCCTCTGGGTTCCTTCCCCACCTGTGGGCTATCTAGCCATGCTGGCCTCCTGACTGGCTCACTGCAAAGAAGTCCTCCTTTGCCTTCTACACAGGCTGTGTTTTCCAGCCCCGGTGATACTCCTGGTTCAAATCTCAGTACTACCACCTCATAGACGCTGGAAAGTCAGCTCAATTGTTCTAAATCTAAGTTTCTTGCATCTATAAAATGGGAACAATGACTTTCATTTCATATGATATCATGAAAATTAGAGCTAACCTACAGGAAACTATTTGTCTTGTCCCGTGACTTCCGTTCTGAGAGCTTTTCTCTCTTCAGAAAGACTAGAGGCCCATCCTGGTCCTGGGCTTAGTCCCAGGAAGCCTCATGGCAAGGCACAAATAGGAATTATAATTCAAACCTGTTCTGCTCTATTTCCTAAATAATAATAATAGTAATAGTAATAATAATAATAATAATAATAATAATAATAACAGTTGTTGTCATTGGTTGCCCCCCTAACTTTGGTAAGGTGCTCTGGTGGCCTAAGGAGTTATTTTGCCAACTGGTAAGGAGTTATTTTGCCAACCCAAAAGCACTCGGTACAAATCCACCAGTTGCTGCATGGGAGAAAGATGGGTAATCTCATCCTTTGCAATTGCAGCCTATAGAAATCGACAGGAAGGTCAATTATGTGTTGATTCTGATTCGACGGCACATAACGACAACAACATTTGGTTGAGTACCAAATGTTCTTAGTTTCTTTAATAAAGGATCAAGGTCACCAAGAAGGTCAACTGGAAAGCTAGACCATGTGGTCTTTCATCTCATCACCAACTAGCGTTATGCAGATGGTACAACCTTGCTTGTTGACAGTGAGGAGAACTTGAAATGCTTGCTGTAAAAGTAAAAGACTACAACCTTCAATATAGATTACATCTCAACACCAAGAAAACAAAAATCCTGACCACTGGGCTGATAGGCAACACCATGATAAATGGAGAGAAGACTGAAATTGTCAATGAGTACATCTTACTTGGATCCACAATTAACACCCTTGGCACCAGCAGTCAAGAAATCAAAAGATGTGTTGTGTTGGGAAAAAAATCTACCATCAGGGACCTCTCCAAAGTACTGAGGAACAATAATGTCAGTGTGAGGTATAAGGTGCACCTGATTCTGGCCATGATCTTTTCAAGCACTTGCTATGCTGTTGAGAGCTAATGATACATAAGGATTACAGAACAATTGATGCCTTTGACTTGTGTTAGAGTACTGAATATCCCATGTACTGCCAAAGGAACAAATAGATATGTTTTGAGAAAGTATAGAGTGCTCTTGAGAGGCAAATGCCAAAGCTTTAGTTCATACAGTTTGGGTATAATGTTAGGAGTGTTTATTCCTTGGAATAGGGAGCTCTGGTGGCTCACTGATAAGAAATTGCACTGTGGGCACAAAGGTACATAGTTCGAATCCAATAGCTGCTCTGTGGAAGAAAGATGAATAATCTCTTTCTATGCTATTTACTGCTTGATGGTCAGCTATGGTCTTGATGGTTCACAATAACTACAAAAAATCCTTGGAAAGGCACATCATGCTTGGAAAGGTGGAGAGTCAGTGAAAGAGAAGAAGATCCTGAATGAGATGGACTGACACAGTGACTGTAGCAATGAGCTGAATAATGTCAGAAATGATGAGGATGGCCGGGGATAGAATAGGGTTCAGATTTACTGTTCAAAGGGTATACTCTGTTACCAGCAAGCAATGGACAACAATGTGGTGGGGAGGGCCAAAGGCTGGCCAGCTTCTGAGTCTCAGCAAAAAAATAAGGATAAAGATCTGCGTCCTCAACTTTGCAAAGTATATTCTAGTCAACGACATCTACCAACAATAACAGCTCCTACACACACCTCCTCTCTGACCACCTTCTTAGAAGGGCTGTGGGATCTCTGAAGAGCAGATACTCCTTGCTAGGAAACAATGGTTCCACACCATTTTCTTAAACCTAGAAGCTCCTTCAGCTTCCAAATCTTTAGATTCACTTTTTCTCCTGCACCCAGTATGTCAACTCTGCCTCCCTCCACCAGGTGGGGGTGCTGGCAGGCAGAAGGAGTGGATCAGGACAACTCACGGAGCACTGGAGTAACCTTTCTTTCCCCCTCCATTCACTAACAGACAGTTTAAAAGAAGGAAAAAGAGGAGCAGAAGACAGAGATGAAGAAGGAAAAGGAAAACTTGTCTCCAGGAGAACTCAGGAACAACGATTTAAAAAATTACTACAATAACTTGGGAGAGATTGGACAGTATTATGCTGAGTGAACTAACTCAGTCTCCTAAGGACAAATACCGCATAAGACCATTATCATAGAAATAGACAACTGGTAAAATGCGTATGAGGATCCAGTCAGGGGAGAGGGGAGCAGAAGGGTGGGGATAGGGAAGGGGAAATCATAGTGTTGCCCAATTTGGTGGGTGGAGGGATGGGTGGGTAAAGGAGATGGGAAAGATCCATTGGAGATTTGGAAAAACATAGTTTAACGGTGATTAATTTTCTAAAACATAATAAATTATAATGATTTTATGAAACACAATGCCAATGAAGGATAATGTGAAACACAATGTATACAAACTTAGTAAGCAAACCATTGTAAAATAATTAAAAAAAAAACACCACACAAAATACCCCAACTTGTCTGTAGAAAGAGAACAGAATGAAGCAAAAGCAACTGAAGAGCAGCCTTCCGAGCTGTAAAACAACCCAGTGGTAGATGGAATTTGGTCCAGGACTTAAGAACAATAAGTGACATAGTTGAGCCTCTACATCTTGTGGTTCCTAACCTTTATACTATAATAGACAAAGTGCTAGTCAATAAGCCTTTTATTTTAAGAACTACATTCCCTCTGTAACTTGATTTGTGCCACTGTTAGAACCTCTACTTGGAATATTATTGCTTTTAATTTTTGACTCATGTACTTTTAACTTTTAATTTGTATCTTCTAGGCTGTAACAGCTCCATGATACATCTTCAAGGATATGAACAATTGATAACAGTACATCTAAATTCCAAAATCAAGCTCCACAATAGTCTACATGTTTCCTATTACCAAAGGGGCCCTTTAGAATGATGAGAGAAGATTTTCACCCTGAAACCTACAGCGTTCCTTTTCAGCAGAAAGTAGCTAAGAGAATATGCCATCCCCTTTTCCTTATGAATCAGGGTGAAGTCTCTCTCAGGGAGGAGTGGTAGGGAATGGCAAAGGACACACTGACAAAGGAGATTAATCAGAACTGGTTTTGACAAGTACTGTGGCAATTGGACAATTAAAACAGACTTTCAAGGGGAATAAAAAAGAAGAACGAACTGCGGGGGAGGGTAGAGAAAATAGTGCAACAATGAATGGATGGAAACCCCAAATCTCTGTAAATGTTCATTAAAATTAATAAAATTTAATTAAAAAAAATCAACTGAAGAATCTTGACCACACATGAAGCCTTCAATTCTGAAGACTGATGAAAACATTCCTGGCCAGACTTCTGATGGCTTAATGATAAGGAGTTACACTGACAATCCAAAGACACGCAGTTCAAATCCACCAGCAGAGCAGCAGGAGAAAGATAGGCATTTTCCTCCCATGCGATTTAAGGGAGGTCTGGTGGCTTAGTGGTAAGGAGTTGCACTGTCAGCCCAAGGGAACAAAGTTTGAATCCACCAATTGCTCTGCAGGAGAAAGATGGGCAATCTCCTCCCATGTGATTTACTGCCTCTGAGGGGTCAGCTAAGAGTTGGCTCCAATGTAATGGTACACAACAACCCGAAGGAGGTGTGGAAACCGAGTTGGGCAAAAAGCAGATGTCCTATGAGGTTGAGGACGCATATCTTTATCCTTATTTTTTTGCTGAAGCTCAGAAGCTGGCCAGCCTTTGGTCCTCCCCACCACATTGTTGTCCATTGCTTGCTGGTAACTGGGTTCTGTGCATTCATACCCAGCTAGGAAAAGACATGCCTTCAACACACACTCCATGTGCTCCAATGCCCTGGGAATAGTCATCTTATGTGAAATAACTGTACTTCCCTGCCTTTGTTGCTGGCCTGTTCTTTACCTAAAAAAAAAAAAAAAGATAATCATTCTTTAAAGCCCAGTTCCTGTGTCATCTAACTTCCCTGGAAATGACTATAAAGCTTTCCCACTAACTTCCCTTTTGTTCTTTCTTCCACTTGCTTTTTCCACATTGTTAGAGACGTACGGGATATTTGAGTTACAAACTTAAAAGACACATGTAATAACATGCTTTCTGTATAAAGTGAAGGTGGAAATCCCTCTTCCCTGCCAATCCCTTCAGGACCAATCCCCAAAGTTAATCACTATTACAAATCTCCTTGGAGATATTCTTTCTTTCTTTCTATCTATCTATCTATCTATCTATCTATCTATCTATCTATCTATCTATCTATCTATCTATCTATCATCTGCTTAGTTAGTTATTTGGCCTAAATGCAAGTTATATTCTTAACCTCCTGGATAGTTTCATGTTCGAGGAAAGCATATTACACAAATGCACTTTCAGATAGGTTTGGTCTTCAATCTGTCATCTAATTTTTCTTTTTAAATAAATTTCTTTTGCTTTCTATTTTCTGCCGTGTGGTGTGTGCTTTTATTTTCCTAGTTAGGGTTCTCCTTCCACCTCTTCCTTCTAATGATTTGGGGGCCTACAGTCTGGGCCACGGAGTGCCCTGGAGAGAGTGAAACCAAGCTGCTCCCTAGAGGCAAGGATTTTTTACATACTTTGGGCATGTAGCCAGGAGGGACAAATCTTTCAAGAAGGATATCATGCTTGGAAGAGTGGAGGGACAGTGCAGGAGAGGAAGACCTCAGATGAGATGGATTGACACTATACCTGGGATAATGAGGGTAGGTGTGTCAGAGACAGAGAGATTGGCTCAGGATAGAGCATGGTTTAAAGTTATTGTGTATAGGGTCAATGTAATTCATAGTCCACTGGATGGCACATAATAACAACAGAGGCTATTTTCAGTCTTTGAATGGTTACTTTCACAACTTTAAAAGCTACATTTAAACATTTCTTTTTTTTTACTCCTTTAAAAAAATTTTAATGAACATTTACAGAGATTTTGGATTTCCATTTATTCATTCATTGCTGTACTTCTCTCCCCACTCAGCCCTCCCCCTCACCCCAGTTCGTGCCTCTCTTTGAAAAGTAAAAGAAACACTCCCTCCCTGGTACAAAATCCCCCCCGCACTTCTCCCACCACCCCAAGTAGATCCCACTATACAACCTTAATTGTGAACTCTTGTGTTAAACATTTATTTCTTAAGATATCTGTTGTATCCCACATCCACACATTCTGCATCATGAAGGATAGAGAAACTGGAGCACAGGTAAGCAGTCTCTTTGTACGTTGTGGTGGATTATAGTACAGTTATATGTTGCTTAACAGCCTTGATGGCCTGTGGAATAGGACTTGATGTGACGAGGATGTTGTGTGAACACTGTAAACCTTATGAGAACCTGTCTGTGGAGTCCTCGCTGTTCCTGCAGCTATACTTTGAACTGCCAACCTAGCAATTAAGCTAACTATGCCACTGGGGTGAAAGGATTGCAGTTTTCTTTTTTAAAAAAATCAAACAAGCAAACAAAAAGAAACCACATATGTATGCATATATGTATGCATGTATGTATGTATGTGTGATTGGACAAGTGGATATTAAAGGATGAATATCTGTATATGCATTTTGTTCTGTAATCATTCTCTCCACAGCTGTTTAACTGTAGTTCTGTATTTAAATTACTGTAATATTCACCACCATCTCTAGCTTCCCCACTCCTATTTTGATACTTTTGATGTGTCTCTAGGGGATTGGATTACTTTATCAAGACTCCTTTTCTACCCAGTTGAGCTAACAAGGGCAGTAGCCTATTTTGTCTCTGTCTTGGTGTTCGTGAATATTTTTCAATTTTTTTTAACATATAAGACAAGCATATGGATATAAAACTTGAGGCCATACTCATCACCTTTGAAATTTTGTACTCTTTGCTACCATGCCTTTGTTACTGAAAAGATACAAAACCAAAATAAATATGCAAACAAATAAAAGGATAAAGAGAAGCTAGACAAAGACTAAGGATGATAAAAGAAGAATCGGTGCCTTTGAGTTGTGCTGCTGGAGAAGAGTATTTAAAAGATCATGGACTGCCAAGAGAACAAACAAGTCTATCCTAAAGAGAGTGAAACCAGGTTGCTCCCTGGGGGCAAGGATTTTTAAAGCTCTGCCTCACATACATACTTTGAGCATGTTGCACAGAGGGGTCAGTCCTTGGAGAAGGACATCATGTCTGGAAGGGTAAAGGGACAGTGCAGGAGAAGAAGACCCTGGGTGAGATAGATTGACACAGTAACTGGTGTAAAGGTGGTAGGTGTGTTGGAGACAGTGAGATTGGCTCAGGAAAGGGCAGAGTTCAGAGATATTATACATAGTGTCTCTATGTGTCATGTCTTGATGGCACATAACACCTATTAAGTATTCTTTAATATTCTCTATCAAAACTTCATGGTATAATTCATTTTTTTGCAGCTTGCTTTATTGGACTCTGTAGATATTGTATTCTTGTCCCCGCCCCACATAGTGAAAGGAGGAATCCCTGTACCTAGCAAATCAATTGACAACATCATGCATTTACTTTGTGGCTCTGTGTTATACTCTTGCAATTTGTACAATATTTCAAGTTTTTTTAGAATAATATTATATACTTAGAAGACTATATTATAGTGTAAATCTTTTACATGCACTGAAAAACGAAAGAAATTCATGTAACTCCTTTTATTGCAACATTTGCTTTATTGTAATGATCAGGGATTGAACCTGAAATATTTGAGAAGAACTCCTGTATTGAGGTCATATTTTAGTCTACAAGTTCAAGCATTTCTTCAGTGTTGATGATGATGATGTGTGTACCTTAAAGTTAGCTGAACTCCAGTGGGTCTTCAAAGGCAATAAATCACATGAGAGAAGATTTCCCCATCTTTCTCCCAAGGAGCAGCTGGTGGATTTGAACCATGAACCTTTAGGTTGGCAATACAATTCCTTACCACTCTGGTGGCTTCGCCAGAGCTCCCGATACTATAGAAGTTTTCTTCTATAGTATCTTGAAATATGTTTCTGTTTCACTGTTGTTGTCTTCAAATATTTGAATCTCTTTTGCATTTTATGGGGACCTCAGGTGACATAATCTGTAGTAAGTTGAACTGCTAAACTTGGCTACTTGTCTCTGGCAGTTTAAATCCACCAATGATTCTGTAGAAGAAAGATGGACAGTCTCCTCCTGTGGGGATGTATAGCCTTGGTAAACTGATGGAGGGTTGCCATGTGTTAAAACCAACTCAATGGCAATGAACACTGAGTCTTGTATTTTATACTGGTCCCAAGCTGGAGCAGATGGTATGCAGTCATTAACCTAAAGACTGGAAGTTTGAACTGATCCAGTGACTCCACTGAAGAGGAACCTGACAATCTGCTTCAGTAAGATTACCACAAAAGCACCTATAAATTACACATAAGAAAACTCTGAGCCATTTTACTCAGTAATATAAGG
Source organism: Elephantulus edwardii (assembly GCF_000299155.1). Classification (NCBI taxonomy): domain Eukaryota; kingdom Metazoa; phylum Chordata; class Mammalia; order Macroscelidea; family Macroscelididae; genus Elephantulus; species Elephantulus edwardii. Next base: position 709,811 of record NW_006399961.1, on the reverse strand, counting down.
GATCACCATGAGTTAGGAATGACTTTATTGCCCTGGGTTTAGCAAGTATTATCTTTTTACTACCTTATTTCAAGGTATCATCTCTTTCCTCTAATCTTTAAAAATCCTTGCTCTATGTTATTGACTCTGCTTTCAACAGGGTAAATTCTGTGTTTTCCTGTTGCAATTTCCTCCCTCTATATAGTGATTTTATCTTTATTCTTTTTGCTCATACAGTTTTGGATGCTGTCTGCTTAATGATACTTTTACTTTTGAAATGTTTTCTTCTGGTCTACTATTTTCTCAAGACAATATGGGTTGGGACTACCAGCAGATTCTTCCTGAGGCATCTTTGGTGGTGCGGTAGGTATGCAGGGAATTGGGCAGCTAACCCAAATGTCACGTCTCTTGGGTAGTTCAAATCCACCAGTAACTCCAAGGCAGAAATATGAGTAATCTCCTTGCCTATAGCTCGTAGCCTCAGAGCACTATCAGAAGGTCAGGCATGAGTCAGGTCTGACTCTGCAGCAGTGAGTTGAGTTGATACTGTTTTGGAATTTGTAACCAAATGCACTCTCCTCTGGATGCATGTCTTCCCTGGATTTTCAAGCATTCTCTCAAATGCAAGGTGAAGAAGGGCCATAAGGAAGCCCATAGCTCAGGATCTGGTGATGTACTGGTGACTGCAGCTTTCCTCTCTTCTCTACCTCATTTCACCTCTAAGACATTTAAGAAACGGGAGTCAGGGTTGAAAAGATACTAGGTGTCCCCACAGTACCTCCTTCAGTTCTATATCCCTTCTCCTTCTGCCTTGTGGAATTAGATCTCTATCAGGACTTTACTCTTACAGGGCATGCCCACATCTTTGCTCTTTATGGCTCTTCATGGTAGATTATCTTTTATCAGGCCTTTTCTGGATCTTTTCTCTTACTTTACAAAAATATCCTTTCATTGCCCTCCTTTGATGAAATCTGAGCTTCATTGTACGTGGCAGGTACTAGTTTAACTTGTTTTGTTTACAGTAACACTAGATTCTGTAGTGAATACCACCACATCTCAGTGGTTTGACGTGACACAGACTCCGGTCTCACTCATGTAACAGCCCAATCCAGGTACTGCTGGTTAGCAGACAGCCTGCCACTCCGTGATTCAGGGACCTGGGCTGCTTCTGTCTTATGGGGTCTTAGAGTCCCTGTGTTCATGCATAAGAAAGGAAAAGAGAAGCTACACACACACTTCTCAACCACCTTGGACCAAAAGTGACACAGATCACTTCCATTCACACAGTAGCTGTGAGAACTTGGTCACATAGCTCACATTGTCCAGAATGCACTGAATTTCTGCCAGTGTACAATCAATCCATAGCTGACCCTCTAGTAGATTTTCAGAAGCTGTAAATCACTTTAGAGGGGACTGGCTATCTTTCTTCCTTGAAACAACTGATGGATTTGAACCGCCTGCTTCTGAGTTGGCAGCACAATTCCTTACTCACTAGACCCACCAGAGCTCCGAGCATAGGAAGGGGCTGGGAAATGTGATCTTTACCTGAACAGCTGCTCCCCACTTGCTATTCTGTTTTGGAAAGAAGAGAATGCACTCTGGTGAGCCGCTAACCATCTCAGCCCCACAGTTTCCCTTGGTTTTATTGAAGATGGAACTTTCTTAGGATTTTCCTTTTTTTCTGTTGTTTCCAGTGGGTTTCAGAGAAGGGAGTACCATAAACATCCTTTAACTTGTTTACCAGCCTGCCTTTCCTACTAATCTGTGATCTCCTCTAAATAGGGACGATGACTTAACTGTGTTTTTCTTTCCAGCACCCAGCACACAGAGAAAATGCCAATGAAATGATTACTGGGTGAAAGAATAAATGAATTCCATGAGTGGGTGAAAATTGCTCTTCTCACCTTCCTCATTCTTAACTTAGTTTTTCCTACCCCTCTGTCTTCTCTTTTTAAGAGAAAAGTAAAAAGAGGGATTGTCAGGGTTGGTCTATACCTTTTCTTCCACTTCTCCTTCCCCCTGTGGTTTGGCTTAAGGCCTAAAGCTCCTTGTCTCCTACACAGATTCAACCTCTCCCTTGAGTGAGATCTGGTTAGGGCCTGGCCCGTGGCTCCACAGGCTTGCTGCTGCCAAACCAACATTTGACAATGCTTCTCCTTGCAACTTGGCTGTAAGACTTGACACTGGAGGAAGAAAATATCTCTCTGTCTGGGGAAACATAACTCATTGGTGAGGATGCCAGGCGCCTACCATTCCAGCTGGGGTTAAGAGTCATGCACAGTAAGTGGGACTGGAGTGTGGATCAAGTATATATGAAGGAGTCTAAGCATGGTAAAGATCTTTTCCTGCCTTAAGCCCCTGACTTAAGTGAGCCACCACAAAATCCACTTAGGTAGGCAAGCTGATTTTTCAGGTGGACAATCCCTAGGATTGGACATAAACAAACCAAACAGTACAACAATGTAATTCGAATAATGGTCATTGGAAGCCAGTCTATCTGCACATATGTGCAAATCATACTCTGCTATATCCTGACTATATGACCTTGTACAATGTATTTAAGCAATTTGAGCTTCAGTTTCCTCATACATAAAACTGAGGTAGTAAGGTTTACATTACTGAGTCATCACAAGGATGAACTGGGTTTACTGTTATGCTCGCAAGACGGATTTGAAATTTGTTGTTGTTATGTGCCGTCGAGTTGCCTGCGACACATAACAATCCTATGTACAACAGTCCTAAACCCTGCTCTGTCCTGTGCCAATCTCACTGTCTCCAACACACCCACCCTGTTTACCTCTGAATCCATCCACCTCATAGAGGGTCTTCCTCTCCTGTGCTGTCCCTCCACCCTCCCAAGCATGACATCCCTCTCCAAGGACCAAACGAGACCAGAGATTTGAAATTTATTGAATAAATCAATCCCAGGTTACATCACATTCTTATCACAGTATCTGGAAAGTTATAAGTACCAAATACAAATGGCTTTATCAATAAGGAGGATATACTAATTTGGTTAGGTTTACCACAATAAGAAAATCTCAAAATAGTATGTCTTTAAGGTTTATTTCTTACCCATGTCTACTGAGAGTCAACAGGAAGCTCTGATCTAAGTCATTCTCAGGGTGATGGGGTAGCTATTACCTGAAATGGTGCCAGCTATTGTCCTTTAATAGGCAGAACATAGTGTTTTACTTTTTAATTGAGAGCTTGGTCATCTCACTTACTCTGGTCCAGGGGATGTTAACAGACTTGAAACAAGTAAAGACTTGGGAAAATATTTGCACGTTTCTGCTTGAGCCCTTCTGGTTTTGTCATCACCGTAAAGACGTGCCCAAGCTAGCCTTCTGAGGTAAGACAGACATGTGGGAAGGAGCCAAGAGATGCTTCAATTTCCTAGTCAAGGCCATGCCAAATCAGTTGTCACCTGTTATTACTGGGTGCCATCAGTCAGTGTCAGTGACTTATAGCAACTTATCCATGGAAACAAAATGAGCAATCTCCTCTGGTGTTATTTACAGGCCCTGAAAACCTGTCGAAAGGTCAGCTGTGAGTTGGTTCCGACTTAAGGGCAACCAACAATAGTGACTCATAGTACACACTAACAAAACATTGTCCAGTCCTGCACCATCCTCCCAATTATTGTTATAGTCAAGCTAATTGTTGCAGCCCTTATGTAAATCTATCTCATTGAGAGCCTCTTTCTTTTCTTTCTGACCATCTATTATCCCAAGCATCCTTCTTCAGGGATAACTCTTTCTTGATAACATGTCCTTATCATTCTTGCTTCCTAGGAATATTCTGGCTGTGCGGTTATGTATTATTGAGTTGGAGCCCACTGATCCTCCAGAGGGTTATCAGAGTCAGTAAATCACACAGGAGGAGACTGCTCATTTTTCTCCCACAGAGCAATTGGTAGGATTCAAAGAGAGTACTTTTGCATTGGCAGTGCAATCCCTTACCACTTCTTCTAAAAAAAGATTTTTCTCGTTCTTCTGGAAATGAAGAAGTTTACTCGATATTATTCAGCAACACTAGAATTCAAAAGCATCAATTCTTTTTGGTCTTGCTAATTCACATGAAGTGACTGAAAACACCAGAGTTTGAGTCAAAGACACCTTTGTCCTTAAAATTACATCTTGGCTTTTTAAAAGACCTCTTGATCTTTTGCAGCGGATTTCCCCAATGCAACACAGTGTTTGATTTCTGAACTGAGGCAGCCATGAGCATTGATTGATTGAGCACATGAATAAAGTTAATTCTTGACAACTTCAATCTTTTCTCCATTTATCATAATCTTGTTTACTGATCCAGTTGTGAAGGTTTTGTTGTCTTTATGTTGAGATGTAACTCATACTGAAGGCTATAGTTTATGATCTTCACAAGTAAGTGCTTCAAATTATCTTCACTTAGAGCAAGCAAGGTTGTATAATCTGAAAATCACAGGTTATTAGCGACTGTTGCTCCAATTCTGACCCCCTATTCTTCTTCAGATAAATGTTTCAGGTTATTTGCTCAGCATTCAGACAGAATAAGTAGGTGAAAGCACTCAAGCCTGACACACACTTTTTCTGTCTTAAACCACACAGAGTCACCCTCTTTTGTTCAAATGACTGCCTCTTGGTTTATGTACAAGTTCCACATGAGCATAATTAAGTGTTTTGAAATTCCCATTCTTCAAAATGTTATCCATAAGTTATAATGCACACAGTGAAATGCCTTTATGTAGTTAATGAAACACAGACAAATATCCTCCTGATATTCTCTGCCTTTAGGCAATAGTTCATCTGACACCCTCTTCTGAATCCAGTTTGTCAATGTACTACTGAAAACATTTTTCATATTTTTAAAGAAAAAATTTTAATTCTGTGTTCTATTAGTGATATTATTTGATTATTTATGCATTCTACTGTGTTACCTTTATTTGCCATGGGCACAAATACTAATCTCTTCTAATCAGTTGATCTTTTAAATTTCTTAGCATAGATTAATGAGTGCTTCTAGTATTACATATTTTTGTTGAAACATTATAATTTGCATTCTATCAGTTCCTGGAGCCTTGTTTTTCACTAATTCCTTCAGTGTACCTTGGACTTCTTCTTTCACTACTATTAGTTTTGATCATATGCTACATTTGGAAATGGCTGACAGTTGACCAGCTCTTTTTTTTTTTTTTGCTGCAGTGATCATGCATTTTCCTTCTATCTTCTTTTGAATTTTTTTGTGCATGTGTGTGTATGACAATGAATGCAACAGTGCTCTTTTCAAGTTTTCATTTCCTATGTGATGGATTTAATTACATCATTAAAAATATGTTTAAACTTGGCCATACCATGATTGTCAGTGGTTTGGCAGTTATGCAATGATGTAATAGTCCATGAGTGAATCTAATGTGATCATCCATTCAATTTTAAATGGGTTTAGGATGGGTTTTGAGACACTTACTCAGTTCATGTGTAAGGAGAATTTTCCTTAGTTGTGGTTTGCATTACCTTTTTATTTTTTATATTTGGACAGACTTTTATTTATTATGTGTGTCATGTGGTATGTTTCTTTTTTAATTTAATTTTATTCTGAGTTATTTACAAAGTTAGAATATGTTGTTTTTCACAAAAGACTCTACCCATTTCCTTCACCCCACCCACCCATCAAATTATACATTACCTTTCAATTTATGTGATAAAAGGAGAAGAAGAAAACAGAGAAAGAGAAACTTGACTATGATCAAGAAAGATAAATCAAGGATGGAGCTTGTCTTTGGAAACTAGGGTCCCTGTGCTAAGAACCTCCTAGACCAAGAGGAATATTAATGTTAAGAAACATGGAAATCTTCAAAAGACATAAAACCCACAGTTATTTGGTGTTAAGAAGAGACTCATACTCCTGAACTGTGAGCCAACAGAGAGACAAAGTCTTCCTACAGAGCGAGGGCCTTAAATTGGGCTTCTAACCTCCAAAACTGTGGGAGAATACATTTCTATCTATTATATTTCTGTTAAAGGAGTACCAGATAACTAAGACACCCAGCAAAGTAGACAACACAATTAATTCTTCTATTCAATATAGATAATATTAGTCTATTTCAGCTGACTAATGCCTAGGACTTAGATCTTCAAGTGTTCCATTTACTTTTTGGCAATTTGCATTTTTATTGAGATTTTAATGAAAGTTTAGAAAGAACTTATATTTCTACTCATTCATTATTGCACATTTTCCTCCCTGCCCACCCCTCCCACCCTGTTCACTTTTCTCTTTGAACAGAAAAAAAATTCTTTCATTGTTATATAACCCCCCCCTAGGCCACTTTACTATTTTTTAAGATTCACACTTGACACATTCCATAGTCAGATTCAGATTATTCATATTGCTTGGAGTTGTTCCTTCTTACTTCCAATCATGTCACATCAACAAATGAAAAGTCTCAAATGGTTTACTCTATCCATGCCACTAAGACTGACTCTACCTTAAGGAAAAGGAGCCCTGGTGGGGCTGTGTGTGTGTGTATAAACATGAGGCTGCTAACAAAAAGGTCTGCTCCACAGGAGAAAAATGGGCTCCAGATGTGATTATTTATACATAGCCTTGGGAACCTGATGGAGGATCACTCTGAGTTGAAATTTACTTTACTGCAGGGTTTGCTATTTTGAGGAGGAAGCTCATCCTTGGTGCTATTTTGAGTGCCTCTCAACACAAAGGGGGCTGTCTCACTGGCACCTCAAAGGCACGTGATTCAAATCCACCAGCTGCTCTGTGGGAGAAAGATGTGCAATACCTTCCTATCTTCCTGTGCAATTAATTGTCCCTCTTAAAACTCACTGGAGCGTCAGCTGTGGGCCAGTTTTTGACTTGGTGGTACACAACCACTCAACCTTAGAGGCTTATTGTCTCATCCTAGATCTGACAGTGTTTTACTGGCCAATTTCTTTTTCTGAAGTAGATTGCCAAGTGATTTCCTCAAGCTGCTTAATCTAGACTCTGAATCCATCCATCATGAGTTACCTTTCTGCCTTTTGAAACTCAGATGACATGGCTTTTGGAACCACAGTAATACCACAGTATGACAAACTGACACAAAATTGGAAGCTGACTCCAAATATGTGAGCAAGAGTAATCAGTATCAGAACAATATCTAAGCTAATCTCCATTGACCTTAGATTCATGAGCTACCAACACTTGCTGTATGTGGAATTTTTGAATTTATTTGTTATACATCATCCCTATGATGGTAAATAACTAATATATTCTGTTTTGGTTACAATTTATTCAGTATTTAGGGATTACTCATCTTATCTCATATCCCATGGATGCCTAAATGGACAAATAAATATTTCTTGAAGAAAGTATAACCAGTAAATTTGGGCATGTTGTTAGAAGGGACCACACCTTGGGAAAAGATAACATGTTTGGGAAGGTGGAGGGTCAATGAAAAAGAGGAACATCCTCAACAAGATGATTGACGCATTGACTGTAACAATGGACTCAAGTTATCAGAGATGGTAAGGATAGAACAGGATATGGCAGGTTCTGATCCATTGTTCATAGGGTCACTCTGAGTCATAGTCAACTTGACGGCACATAACCACAATAATAACACATTCCTCAAGGGGAAAAAATCCACATGGTCAAGTCTACTTAAGACTCAAGAGGAAGTCTGAAGGCGATCTGACCATGTACGTACAACTTCATGAGTCTCCTCCATTTAGCAGAATATATCTCCCTTGTTTTTTGGACAGAGATTTGAACAAGGGTTTTATTCTCACTCTGAACTCACTCCTGTCAACTTACCTCCCTTGTTTCCAATTCCCCAAACTTATCACCTCTTCTCTAAAACCAATCACTCTTTTCCCCCCACAGAACTATTCAGCTTTGTCCCAGGTATTTTAGCTTAACTATTTAGCTAAGTCCTTCCATTTCTGGGACCTTCTTTCCTTAGAAGGGTTTGCTTTACAAATACCACTATTATTTATTTTCCTCCAACATTAGAAAGCCTCTTGAGGGCAATGATGGTACACTGATAGTTCTGTTATCTACATAGCAAAACTTTAGGCATTTAGTGAATGGGTTTGGAAACATTAATTACTATTGAAAAAACTTTATTCTTTATTCTTATTGATTGAATTACCGAAATTCTTACTGAATTCTTATTGAATTATTGAAAATGTATCCATCCTTTTTCTGAAGCATTTGCTACAGAAGTTCAAGGACTTGAATCCCCAATATGGATGGAAGGTCAACATCAAGAAGACAAAGATTCTCACCACTGGGCCAATTGATGATGGATGGAGAAGAGATTGATGTTGTTAACAATTTCAGCTTGTTTGACTCCACAGCCAATACTCTGTGCACCGGAAGTAAGGAAATTAAAAGATGAACTGCATTAGGGAAATCTGCTATCAAAGACCTTTCTAAAGTGTTAAAGAGCAACGGTGTCAGTCTAGAGACTAAGGTGCATGTGATCCAGGCCATGGTCTTTACGATTATTTGCTATGCATCAGAGAGCTGGACAATGGCTGAGGATGACAGAAGAAAAAATAATGCTTTTGAGTTGTGGTGCTGGAGAAGAGTCTTAGACATACCATGGACCACCAAGAGAATAAACAGGTCTTTCTTGGAGAGGGTGAAACCAGGCTGCTCCATGGAAGCAAGAATTTAGATGCTTCATCTCCCATACTTTGGGCTCTTGCCAGGAGGTCCCAGTCCTTGGAGAAGGACATCATGCTTGGAAGGGTGGAGGGACAGCACAGGAGAGGAAGACCCTCTATGAGATGGATTGACATAGTAGCTAGAATAATAGGGGTAGGTTTATTTGCGACAGTGAGACTGGCTCTGAATAGGTAGGATTCAGAGCTATTGTACTATGAATATTGTACTATGTACTATTCTCTATGAATCACAGGCGACTTGATGGCACGTAAGAATAACAACATCCATACTCTTAATACTCCTCTTTGGTAAGTAACCAAGTGTTAACTGTAGAGAGTAAACATAACTTATATTTTCTGTGCTTGAGGAATATGTGAGCATTAGACTCTTCTAAGTACTCAAATACATGAGATAGGGGATGATGGAGAATGTGTTCTAAGATGTTGAAGTGATATTGTCTCCCTCTAACATCACAAGGCTCAAAGGATCACTGTGAGTCAAGGTCAAAAAAAGCAATTAGAGATCAACTAGAGACTAGCATCTGCACCTCTGATTCTCTCCACTGAACCAACATTCAGCCTTGGCACCAGACACTCTGAAACTTGGCCTTGAGTCACACAAAGCTTGGCACAGGGTCTCTAATAGCTCCATTGAGCTTGGTGGAGCACATTGACAGAATTGGCCCAGAAAGGCTTCATGACAATAACCAAATTTGGCCATGTCCCGTCATACAGCATTTGTTTTGGGGGCTTTACCTGACTGGAACAGAGCAGTATGTGGACAGCCTTTGGTGTGTAGACTGGACCAATAGCTCCTCATGGGTCACTGACCTCCCCTGATCTAAGGCCTGCTGGGCTCAGTTCAGGAGAGGGGCTATTGCCAATGGGCAGGGTGATTTAACATTCCACCCTTGCTCTTAATCCCCTCTGTGCAGCAGGAATGTTCCACTGCAGAGACAGAAGAGCTTACAGAGACAGGAAGTAGTGCCAATAGAGAAGAGAGGGTGGAGAAAAAGCTTTGGTGAGACTTAGAGTGGATTGTGTGGACCTGGGTTCTAGTTTTGGTGCAACCACAGAATGGCTATGTGACTTTGCACAGGTTGTGTTCCTCTATAGGACCTTTGTTTCTTAATCTTTAGAAGATAAATTAGCATGTATCTATTGATTTGTAGAATATATATATATATATATATATATATATATATATATATATATATATATCTCAACATATATTAATATATATCACTATGGAACTCAGGTGGCCTAGTGGTTGAGGCATTGCAGTGCCAACCTAAAGGCTGGTGGTTTGAATCCAACAGCTGCACCATGGGAGAAAGATGGGCAATCTCCTCTGTGTGGTTTACACCCCCAAAAAATGCATTGAAAGTTCAGCTATGAGTCACTTCTAACTTGACAGCGATAAGTTTGAGATTTTTTTGTTGTTTCCCCCCCCTTTTAGATCTTTTTTTATCTTTTAAAAATATTTTTATTGGTTTTCATATAACAATTCCTTTATATTATGTTTCATTCATATTAATTGTGTTTTATATAGTATTTCATTTACATTATGTTTCATACAATCCTTCATATACATTATATTTTACATTAGTTTTTAAACTTCTTAAATTTCCCCTTTTAGATCTTTATTCATATCTAAATCCATGTCTGTATCTATATATCAGAGTTCTTTTGACAATAAAGTCCTAAGGTTGAAAGAGCTATTTCATTTGCAAAGTCCAAGATGTAATTTTTCTTTTTGATCTGTGGGACCTTTCCTAGTGCTTCTGTACACATTTCAATAGATACATATCCACAGGAAATAGTATTTCTGTGTTAGAGGATCTCAGGGACACAGGAATTTCCAAGTTATCTAGTCCAATCTTCTCAGTTTTAGACAGGGAGTCTGGGGGGTAGGAAGAGGAGGTGACTTTATCCTCATTGGACAATGAATCTTGGATCCAGAATCAGGTTCCTCCCTTTTTCTCTGTGAAGTATTTTTTCTAACAATTTAAATTTTCTGCCTGGAATTTTATATAAGTCCTCTTGAATTCCAAGACTTTTGGATGCTTTTTCTTCTAAAAGAGGTTTGGCTGTCTCATTCTTTGGGCAACTTTTAGGGATTTACTCAAGGCTTGACAAGCAAGACCATAAGAGTCTTATTTGGACTTATGTGGAAATTCCTAAGACCTAAGTATCCCTTAGGGAACCTGGATATTTCCCCCAAAACAACCTCTTGGACAGGAGTCATCTCTGAAGGCACATGGTTATAGCTTCTCCCAGAATCAGCTTGAGAATCGGACCTGTGAGTTGATATTACACAAGCTCTACTGTGAACAAGAACGAGTCATGACCCTCTAGAATGACCAATATGGTAATTTGAAAAGTCTGCCTGTAACCAGAAAAACAAACCCGAACAATAAAACTTTGGCAGCTTTTAGAGACTATTAAGAGACGATGGGAAACTCAGAAAAATGGGGGGGGGGGGCAAAGATCCTGACAGTCATTGCCATTTCCATAAACACTTGCAAAGTGTCAGATACTTTGGGAAATACAAAAAGGAATATAAAACTCTTTCTCTAAACTTTATGATTTAAAAGGATTAGACGAAGATTCACATGGCTAATGCTTCCAGGAAGTAAAGCGTACATTAATTCCTTGTAACTTTAAAAGCTATATAATATTAGGCATGTCCAACTCAAACCTCTTTTGAGCTCCAGATGAACAGCCTATACAACTTAACTGCTTTGATGTCTCACAAGCAATAACGGGTTTTCATAACAGAACTCTTGGTTCTTCCATTGTTGTCTGGTAAAAGGAAGTGATACTGGGAACCCTTAACTTTCAGTCACCAAGTCCCATAAATTCTAAAATTATTTTAAACGTTTCAATTTGCCTCATATTAACCATTATTTCCTGAATGTAAGTCATCATAATAGTGTGCCTCAACAACCTTGGAATTGGTCTTTCTTTTTTTTACATTTCTTTTCTAAAAATCATTATTATTATTCATTTTAATGAAAAATTATAGAGATTTTGGATTTCCATTCATTCTTTGTTGCACTTTTCTCCCTGCCCACCCCTCCCCCAAGTTTGCTCTTCTCTTTGAAAAGCAAAAGAAAAATTCTTTCATTGCTATATAATCCCTCCCCCCCAAGTCCACTCTACTCTGCAGCCTTCGTTCTGGACTCCTGTTATGACAATAATACCTAATCACATATGCCTTTTAAACAGTTTTCTCCCTCATCTGTTTCAATGCAGTATACATTATTTATCCCATCTTTCTCAGTCTCCCCCCAACCCTTATGTCAGTCCCATTTTACAACAGTGGCACAATGCAGTATTTGTCCTTTTGTGACAGAGCTATTTCACTCAGCATAATGTCCTCCAGGGTCACCCACTTTGAATAATATTTCATGAGTTCCTTGTTTTTCAATATAGCGTAGTGACAGCTTCTCTATCCATTCATTTATTGATGGGCACTTAGGTTGTTTCTAACTCTTTGCTATTGTGAACAATGCCGCAATAAACATGGGTGTGCATATATCTGCTTGGGTGGCAGTTATGGTTTCTTTGGTGGAACTGGTCTTCTAGAGTTCAATCCTTTCTTTACAGAGCAATAGGCTAAACCCCCCAACCCCAAACGCGCATTTGAAGTAGCCACCCATCACTGATATTCAGGTAAGTTGAACTCCTGGAGACTCTCTATCAGGTTTCTGAGACGATAAGAGGTTTTCTGTTTTTGTTTTTTAATTTTTTAAAATTAGTTTTCTTACAAAGCCCGTATACATTGTGTTTCACACTATTCTTCATTCACACTATGCTTCATAAAATCATTCTCATGCAGTATGCTTTATGAAATAAATCACCTTTGGACTTTGCCCATCCTTATCCTGTCTTTTCACCCAGATCCTTTCCATTTCTTTCTCCTCCTCCCTCCAACCACCAAACTGTGCAGTGCTGTGGTTTCACTCATACCCATTTTATAGGAGGAGTCTGTTAATATTTTACCCTTGGAGTAGTTGGTGGGTTCGAACCATTGACCTTTAAGTTAAGAGCCTAACACGTTACACCATATTCCACCAAAGTTCCTTGACCAAGCTACACTCTTACTTAAAACGTTTCAATAGTGGACTTTGGATTCCATCTACGGATATTTGGAAATTGTACCTCCACCTATAAACAAGTTGGAAACTTGAGAAAATCGTTTAACCAGTGGCTTTCAAATATTGAACAGCAGGCCGCATAGAATTGTGGTCTTAATAGAAAGAAAAGAGAGGGAAAGCTGTGGTTGTTCCAGCTTCTTCCTTTGAGTCGACAAGCACAAGGAGAAGGTACTGAAACAGATCCTGGTGGTGGAACTGCATTTGGAAGACAGAGATTGATATTTGGGAGACTGGGAAAGTTAAAATTGTGGAAAGAACACAGGAGAGAAAGTCATTAGAGAGATAAACCAAGATTTTCATTTCTCCAGAGAGATTCCCTGGAATCTTCAGAGAAACACTAATCTGTGGATGCCTAAGAAGTAACTCCCTGATCCTAAGTGAGGATCCAGAGGAAACAGCAGGCTTGCCAATTCCTAGGGCTCACACAAAGACGGGAATCATTTGTTTTCACCAGTCATAGGGGAGGAACGCACTAATAATTCAGAGTCACTGAGTAGGATTCTCAGGAGGGTAATATCTTAGTAATGGAGCTAAATTAATCCCACATTAAGAACTTCCCTGCACATGCCAAAATTGTACCACAAGCTCCTTAACTACTTAACAGGAAGAAAAAAAAAATCAACACTCTTTATGTCTATACAAACAAATCCAGTGTCCAGCAACATAAACCCCACAATGTCCAGCTTCTAATAAAAAAAATAACCAGACATGCAAAGAAGCACAAGAATATTATCCATAATCAGGGGGAAATGAAATAATATAAATAGAAACAGAAGTGACAGAAATAGTAGAATTTGAAGAAAAGGGTCTTTAAAAAGGGAGAGGCTGGAAGCAGAGGGATGAGGATGTGCAGGGGGAGGGGGATTAATCAGTGGGTTGTACAATTTGATGAATGGGGTGGTGAGGGAAATGGAAAGACTTTGTTCAAATTTGTATTCAAGTTTTGTAAATAAACTAGTGGTGGTGGGGGAGTTATCTTAAATCTTAAAAATATGTTTCAGAATCTAAAGAGTGGGCCCAAGAAGGAAAATAAGTAAAGATGGAGAAAGTATACATATGGAACCTGTATGGATGAAATACAAATCTATTAAATAAGAAATATACCAGATGTGATTAACAGCAGAATGGAAGAAAAGATTAGTAAATTTGGAGGTATGTAAATAGACTCTATTTGAAAATGAAGCAGAGAGAGGAAAAGAAATTGGAAAGGAAAAACAGAACAAACAAAATCAAACAGGACCTCAGGGACCAACCAACAATATAACCTAACACATATGAATCCCAGAAGAGAGAGAAAGGACATATTTTTTTTTAAATTACTGGATAAAATGTTTCCAAACGGAGTAAAAAAAAAAAATAATAAGCCAAAGTATCTCAATGAATATCCCCCTTCAAAAAAGAAAGGTTAAAAAAACCCTCTTCACACCAATAAAATTACAATGAAATCGCAGAAAATCAATGATAAGGGGACTCTAAATGTAGCTAGAGTGAGAAGCAGGTGCTCTGGCGGTGTGACCCACCCGTAGCCTGCTGTGCTCCTAACCACGAGACCCAGGTTAAATTCACAATAGGCTTCAAGGGAAGAGCAACTCTGCTTCGAGATTTACAGCTTTGGAAACTTGAAGGGGGGTCATCACGAGTCAGAATTGACTTAATGGCAATGACTTTGGGTGTGCTGGAAGAGCAAAAGGTTGCATAAAGTGCTGCAGATCAAAATAAGAACTATATCAGGCATTGTGCTGGTGTTAGGCACTATCAAGTTGGTTTTGAATATCAGAGAGGAACACTGGAAGGCGCTCTGGTGAGAAGCCCTACTGAGTGTAAGTAATCCTTCTAACCAAAAGGCCAGCAGTTTAAACCAACCAGCTGCCCCGTTAAAGGAAGGTGGACAATCTCCTTCTGTAGGTATTTACAGTCCCGGAAATCTAGCTGAAGGTGTTGATGAGTTGGAATTGACTCAGTGGCAGTGGGTTTTTGGTTTTTGTTGTTTTTGGTGGTCCACTGCATTACAATGAATAAAGAAGACTGAAGAAGAATCAATGCCTTTCAACTGTGGTGGTGGTGAAGAGTGTGGACTGTGTCACAGACTACCACAAGAAAAAGAAATCTGATTTGGAAATGGTACAGCCAGAACCTTCCTTAGCAGTAAGGATTCTGAGACTTTGTCTCACATTCTTTGGACATATGGTCAAGTTATTCCTTGGGAAAGGACCTCCTGCTTGGAGAGGAGGAGAGTCAGGAAAAGGATAGGAAACCTTCAAGGAGATGGACTGACACATGACTGCAACAGTGGGCTTCACGGTAGTGAAGCCTTTTAAGATCCGGCAAGGTTTCTATTATACATCGGGCCACTGTGAGTTGGTGTCAACTTGACTGCACCTAACAACAGCTGAATGAGGTTTGAATTCATGAACTGCTCTGAGGGGAAAAGCTGAGTGCTCGTAGAGTTAAAGCCTCTGATACCTAATGGAAGGCCCGATAAGTCTGAACTGATTTTCACAGTGCTGGGGGAGTTTTGGTTTGAGTTCAAGAGAATCAAACACTGCACTATCATCACAAATGGTGCTGTGTTGGAGGCCATTGTTTCAGCCATATGTCAATCCAGATTTCAAGGTCTGTCTCCTTTTCAAGGACTCTGTACTAAGTATAATGTCCTCTGCATTCCTCCTGATAGCATTCTCAAAGAATTACACAAGCCGTTTAATGGGACAATATCTCCAGAGTCTAGACACAAAAACTTGGCAAACTAGAATTTTATTGCTAGCTGTTGTCAAGTCAATCATGACACTCGGTGACACCAGGAGAACAAAACAAAATGTCCCGTCTCCCACACTGTCCCTATGATTAATTTCAGATCAGAATCATTGTGATCCAGAGTGTCCTCACTGGCTGATTTTCCCAAAGAGTTCACCAGGCATTTCTTAGTCTGAAACCTCCACTCTGAGCTTGGAGGCTTAGGGCTTTCTACAGTCATTTAAGGTCACTATATGAGTTGGCACCAGTAGCCAGGAAATTAAAAGACATATTGCGATGGGGAAGTCTGCTGTTAGGGACCTCTCCAAAGTACTGAAGAGCAATGGTGTCTCTCTGGACACTAAGGTGCATCTGATACAGGCCGTGGTCTTTGCAATCACTTGTTAGGCATCAGAGAGTTGGACAATGTCTAAGGAGGATAGAAGGAGAATTGATGCCTTTGAGCTGTGGTGCTGGAGAAGAGTATTGAGGGGACCATGGACTGCTAGGAAAACAAACAGATTCATCCTGGAAAGGGTCAACCAGGGTGGCTCCTTGGAGGCAAGGATTCTGAGGCTCCATCTAACATACTTTGGACATGTTGTAAGGATGGACTGGTCCTTGGAGAGGGACATCATGCTTGGGAGGGTGGAGGGACAGCGCAGGAGGGGAAGGCCCTCTATGAGGTGGATTGATTCAGTGACTGGGGTAATCGGGATGGGTGTATTGGAGATGGTGCAATTGTCACAGGACAGAGCGGAGTTTAGGGCTGTTGTACATAGGGTCGCTATGAGTCTCAAGAAACTCGACGGCACATAACAACAACAACAACATATGAGTTGGAATTAACTTAATATGGTATATAGGTTACTTTAATCATCATCATCATCATCATCAACAACATCATCATCATCATCTTGATAAAACTTACAGTGAGCAATAGGTGAGGGAATAGTGGAGGCTCTTTGGCACAGACTCTCAAATACAGCAAACTTAACTAGCCCATGAGTGGACGTGCATAATTCCCAGCTTTCCCGAGGGCTGTGGGCGCTGGTCACGCACAAGACTGGGGACTTATGTAAATGTGTAATTCAGGAAAACCCCCAGGCCACATGGAGTAAATTTCAGTCATTCTTTTTCCCTTAAGACCTCAACTTTGAACCACTGGTGTTTCTGAGAAGTGTGGCCTCAGGCATTCCTTTCACCGAATACCCCTTACTCAGAAGCTCAGAATTTTCTCCATTTAGCCAGTTAACCATACCGTCACATAGTCACTTTGGTCAGGGCTGTTGTAATAGTGTGAGACATGCCGGATGGGCATTAGCCTCAAATTAATCAGAGTTTACTGTTTAGCTTTGCCTCTGATCTGTACCTTCAGGTAAGGAATTTTACCTTCCTGGGATTTGTTATCTTTTCCTGTGAATCATAGAAAAGAGATTTTGGGTAAGTGTATGAAAGCACTCTGAGAAATAGACTGATAACTCCAAATATTTTTAAAATAAAGTTTAATTGTGATAAACCATATTTTTAACAAGTATGTAACATATATGTGACATTCTGGTTTAGAACAATCAGATTTTTTGTAGGCAGTCCCCAGCTATTAATCGTCACATCTGAAAAATGGATTATTATTACATAAGAATGTTTTAAAAATCAAGCAAACAAAACTGCTGTCATCAAGTCTATTGCAACTCACAGAGACCCATGTGTATAAGGGCAGAGCTGTGCTCATAGAGTTTCCAGTGGCTGAGTCTGTGGAAGTAGATTGCCAGGTCTTTCTTCCAAGGTACCTCTGGATAGATATACATTTCTGTCTTTTTGGTGAGCAAATGGACATGTTAACCACTTGTACCACCTGGGGAGCTCTGATGGCTGAGGGGTAAGAAGTAGCACTGACAACCCAAAGGCATGTGGTTCAAATCTACCAGCTGCTCTGTGGGAGAAAGATGGGTAATCTTTTCTTTGAGATTTACTGGTTTAGAAAATCTACTGAAGGTCAGCTATGAGTTGGTTCTGAATCAATACCACATAACCACCACCAGTAGTTGTTGTTGCTATGTGCCATCAAGTCACCAGCGACTCTGTGTACAACAGTTCTGAGCCCTGCCCTGCCCTGTCCTGTCCTGAGCCAATCCTGCTGACTCTGACACACCTATTCCCATTGACCCAGTTACTGTGTCAATCCATCTCATCCAGGGTCTTTCTCTCCTGCGCTGTCCCTCCACCCTTCCAAGTATGATGTCCTTCTCTAAGGACTAGTCCCTCCTGGCCACGTGCCAAAGTAAGTGAGATGGAGCTTCAGAATTCTTGTCTCCAAGGAGAAACTTGGTTTTCACCCTCTCCAAGACAGACCTATTTGTTCTCCTGGAGGTCCATGGTATGTTCAAGCCTTTTCTCCAGCACCACAACTCAAAGGCATCAATTCTTCTTCTCTCCAGTAGGAGATTCCATATGAGTGACAGACAGACACACATGATTGACAATAACATCTTATAATGAAAGGGCACTTTGTGTTGAGTACCGTAGAGTCATGGCTGGTCTATAGCTGACTCCCCAGTGGATTTTCAGAGGCAGTAAATCACACAGGAGGCAACTGCCTTTCTCCCACGAAGCAGCTGGTAGGTTTGAACCACTTATGTATGTGTTGGCAGCACAATTCCTTACCACTAAGTCTGCAGTCTAGAGACTAAGGTGTGCCTGATCCAGGCTACAGTCTTTGCAATTACTTGCTATGTGTCAGAGAGCTGGACAATGACTAAGGATGACAGGAGAATGGATGCCTTTGGGTTGTGGTGTTGGAGAAGAGTCTTGAACATACCATGTACTGTCAAAACAAATAGGTATGTTTTAGAGAGGGTGAAACCAAGTTTCTCCTTGGAAGCTAGGATTTTGAAGCTCCGTCTCACATACTTTGGGCACGTGGCCAGGAGGGACCAATTCTTGGAGAAGGACATCATTCTCGGAAGGGTGGAGGGACAGTGCAGGAGAGGAAGACCTTCTATGAGATGGACTGACTCCATACCTGGGGCAATGGGATTAGGTATGTCAGAGTCAGCAAGACTGGCTCAGGTCAGGGCAGGGTTCAGAGCTCTTGTATGTAAGGTTGCTATGAATTGCAGGGGACTGAATGGCACATAACAACAACAACAAGAAACAGCCATCATAGCTGCCTAAAAGATCACTAACTTTAAATAAAAGAGTATTTATTTAAAATGAATATATTTAAGGGCATTATGATTATCATAAGAGTTTGGAATGAGGGTTGCAGAGTGGAGTATACTTGGGGTGGGGGTGGGGATGTGTGGGGTGGGGGAGGGGATTGTGTGCCAATGAAGGAGTTTGCCTTTTGCTTTTCAAGGAGAAGAGTGAACTGGGGTGGGATGGGTGGGGAGAAAAGTGCAACAATGAATGAATGGAATTCCAAAATCTCTGTAGATGTTCATTGAAATGAATAATAATAAAGAGTATTTCTTGAATAAATCACAAGAGCCTAACACTGTGTCACAGGCAATGGCTATCCCAGGATAGGGGCTGTTGTTCGGGGGGCATGAGGTTGAGTAGTCATCACTGCCATTATTTAGAAATGCTGGTGGGTGGGAATAACACTAAGCAGACTAGCTTTTAGTCATCTTTCTAATTGTTTTTCAAGTGCTGCAGACAACGAGCCCCTTCCTGCCAAACCTCAGGGAATCGTTCTCTTCACCCGCCCTTGGGACACTACACGCACTATAGTGGGTAATTTCAGAAATGTTCAATATTTTATTAATAGTTACACTATTTGTTAAGGAGGTCTGCACGCTACGCATGAAGGAGGTATGCTGCTCTCCTCTCCATTTTTTAAGACAAATACGAAAACTGAGGCAGAGTTTAAGACACTTTCCCAAGGTTACCCACCTAGAGGTTCTGCTGTCTGAGTTGAGTTCTCCCAGACTCTAAGAGAATTGTCTTTCCTAGCTGATGTTCAGATGGTTTTGGGGGAAACACACCAAAGTCTGACTTACCAGGGCCCTTTGTGGACCTTGTCTGTTGGCCTGGAGCTCTAACCAAGTTCTGGGCTTAGCCACACAGAGTCCTCTCTATGAATGTCCCTGGAATGCTCACTTCACCTGCCTAGACCTCTGTCACTACTGTATCTACCTTACAAGGTCGGAGTGAGGATCGGGAGGGGATGTCTCAGCAAAAGGGACCAAGCTCTCAACACAAAGAAACAAAGCACCTTCTCTGGTGGCCTTGCGGGTAAGAAGTTACACTGAGAAGTATAGAGCCTACTAGCTTCTCTGCCTGAGAAAGACAGGTGCTTTCTTCTCGTATGATGGAGGTTCAACTATGAGTTGGTTCCAACTTGATGACAATGGGTAGTAAGGGTATGCAGGAGAGTTGAAACTTTTTTGGTTTGTCTTCTGAATATCTGCTATTGTTGATGTTATGTGTTGTTGAGTCATCTGTGACCCATGGTGACACTATATACAGCAGCTCTGAACCCTGCCCTGTCCTGAGCCAGTCTCACTGACTCTGACATGCCTACCCTCATTGCCCTAGTTACTCTATCAATCTATCTCATCTGGAGTCTTCCTCTCCTGCCCTGTCCTTTCACTCTTCCAAGCATATTTTTCTCTATGGACAAGTCTTTCCTGGCCACATGCCTAAAGTATATGAGACAGAGCTTAAAAATCCTAGCCTCCAAGGAGGAACTTGGCTTCACCCTCTCCAAGACAGACCTATTCGTTCTCTTGGCAATCCATGTCAGGACTTCTCCAGCAACACAATTCGAAGGCATTAATTCTTCAGCCATCCTGAGTTATTTCTAAGCTCTCTGATGTATAGCAAGTAATTGTGAAGACCATGGCTGGATTAGGTGCACCTTAGTCTCTAAACTGACGTTGTTGGTTTTCAGCACTCTGGAGAGGTCCCTGACAGCAGATTTTTCCTAAGGCAATCCATCTTTTGATTTCCTGACTGTTGGTACCAAGAGTGTTGATTGTGGAGCCGAGCAAGCTGTAATTGTCAACAACCTCCATCTCTTCTCTATCTATCATGGTGCTGCCAGTGGTGAGAATCTTTGTCTTCTTGATGTTGACTTTCAATCCATATTCAAGATTCCAGTCCTTGACTTTCTGTAGCAAGTGCTTCAGGTCTTCTTCAGTTTCAGCAAGCGAGGTTGTGTCATCTTCATAACCTAGGTTGTTGATGAGTCTTCCTCCAGTATTTAGTAGTGAGAAATTATTATTTTCATATTTTTATTTTTTCCCATCATTTAAAAGATAAATAAAAGCATGTTGGTCTCATGAACTCTTTGGAATAGTGCTTCTATTTTTTAAAAAGGCAGTCAGTGTCTGGAGTGCATTCTAACCTTTGTCCTGCTTTCTTCCCTCCTATTGCTTTGCGTTTCATTTGAAGAGTGGGTACAGTGTTATCCACACGCCGAATGGAACATACCTTGTTGTAGCTGAATACCATCGGGCCAGAACCAACCCTTAGCTGACCCTTTAGTGGGTTTTCAGAGGCAGTTTTCACATGAAGGAGAATAACCATCATTCTCCCCTGGAGCAGCAGGCAGAGCACACCTTAGAATAACGTAAAAGAGGCTGAGATGCACACTTTGGTGATATCGAGGCCCAGACAGAAGATGATCCGCTCACATGGTCCTCGAGCAAGTCATATCCTGGTGTGGGCAGTTGTCTCATACTGAAGGAATCTGACTGCAGGCTGAACAGCCCAGATGAAGCCACTTTGGGTGACCATAAGTAGGCGTGGCATAGAAGAGGGAAGCACCTAGGCTCTGCTGGCAATGATGGGAAGTGGATGAGTTCTTATCACGTGGGAGCAACCGGAACTTAAGAGCTACTGTGGCCTTGAGGTCCCAGGGCTGTGTGACTCTGGCCTCTTGGGAAACATTCAAGCTATGGCTCCGTCCTGTACCCTAGGGGGACATGGACTCTCAAGGGCCCTTTCCAGACTGAGACAGGAATTTTCTGGATAATCCAACCCCCAAATCCCACTCTGCCTTCATTCCAATTATCTCAGGGTTATTGTGGGAATTCTGAGGAATGACCTGAACGGCCTCAAACTATGGACCAAGAATAGGAACCAATTGTTCGACTGGCTGAACCCTAAACCAAACCACAGTATTAATTTTCTGGAAAGGCAATTTGCATGGAATCAAAGTTGTTTTTGTTTTTAAGTAAAACAGAAACCAAGTGGATCAACTGGAACTTGAATCAAACGTCTGTGTGTTCTAAAATTAATGAACTAGAACAAAATTGGAAAATAAAAATATTTTCTCAAATTAAAACATGATTTCATCGAGTTCAGTGGACCAGTATGTTTTCATCTCTTTTTAACAAATGGGGACAATTCCAAGCATAAAAATCATTATTATTCATCACAAAACACTCAGGGGGAAAAACAAAGGAGTTTAAAGGTATAGCTGAGTATTGGGCTACTTCTTTGACTTTTTCACCCACTTTTATATATATACATGAGGGAATGCTCGTGGCATAGTCTGTAGAGAGTTTTGCTGTTAACTCCAAGGTTAAGGGCAGTTCAAATCCACCAAAGGCTCTGCAGGAGAAAGATGGAAAATCTCTTCCTGTGCAATTTATAGCCTCAGAAACCCAACGAAGGGTCAGCTATGAGTTGCTTCTGACCTGATGACAATGAATTTTGAATTTTTATGTATAAATGTGAGGATACTAAGGACTGTTCAGTTACATTTCTTTTCTTTGTTGCTAAGAAAGTATAATGCTCCCCCCTCCAATCAAATTGTACAGCTTTGCAACTGCACCCCTGCAATTTTCATCCCTGCCCATCCTCACCCTTCTGCCCCCACCCCTCACCTCCTTGTACCCCCAATATGTTTTTTCCCAATAAAATTTTTTTTAAAAAAAGAATGTATAATGATAACGTTCTATAAAATAGTCACATGGTTCTTCTTAATGGTTGCAGACTATTCAATTGCCTCTACCCTGGCTAGGGAGTTCTGGAGGTCTTCAAGGAGTCTCACTGTGGGCTTAAGAATGATACCTCTCTTATGGTTTGGATCAACCACTGGTTTTGCTTGAGAGAAAGATGGGCAATTTCCTGTGTGATTTACAGCCTCAGAAACTCCCTGAAGGGTCAGTTTGTGTCAGTTCCAACTTGACAACAAAGAATAATTTGAATTTTGCTTTTTTGGGGTTGTTTCCCCCCCTTCCCCAATATCCTGGCTGATTAAGCTGACCCTCCATTAGTAGTCATTTAGGTTCACTCATTCATGTACTCACTGCCAGCCAGTCTATCCCAACTAACAGAGACCCTCTGGTTGTTTTCTCCTGTTAATTGAAGGTTTTCCATCTTTCTTCCTTTTTGCCAGTGGTGGATTTGAACCTCCGGAAACTCAAGGCCTTTTGGTTAGCAGCACACTACACTATGAACCACACCAGCAGAACTCCCTTGGTCTAACAATTGCTCTATGTTGAATGCTTCCATGAATGGCTTTGCACATGAATCGCTGTACTCTGGAGTAGTGACTAGGATTTGTACCAGGAGAACTCTACATGCTGCAAATCCAATTGTGCTGTAGCTGATTGGACCAGGAAGAGACACCTGAACTGAGGATGGCCAATGACGTGGCACAAAAAAACTGATAGGAGCCAAATGTATTTTCTTAGGAATTTGCTTTGGAAATAAGGAGAGAACTGGCCAAATTAGCAGTGGTAAATAGATCTAAAAGTTCATAAACTAGAGAGGGATGGAAGGGATTCAGTGGGTAAGCACTGGTCAAGGTAACACGGAAGGCAAATCTAGACGTGGGTGAGAAGGGCTCATTGTTTAGAAGTGGAGGATGAGGTCCACAGAGTAACTGGGTGTTCTAATGGAGAAGCAAGAGTCTTCAACCTTCCTGCTCTTCCCAAGACCTTTCTTGCTCCCCTCTGGATTCCAATGTGACTGGATTCTGGGGGGGGGGGGAAAGGCCTATGCATTTCCCTCTCATTACCTTGGTTTGTTGTTGTTGTTTGCTAACATTAAATTGACTTCCAATTCGTAATGATCCTACACACAACAGAATGAAATGTTTTGAATCAAATGCTTGTCATCCATAAAATTTTCACTGGCTGATTTTTTAAAGTAGATTACCAGGCCTTTCTTCCTACTCCATTCTCGTCAGCAAATCTACTGAAACTTGTTTAGTATCTCAGTTACAAGGAAGCTACCACTGGCAGAAGGGTAGGGACTCTGCATGAATTACATTAACAGAACACAAACTGCGAGGATGAGTGAGTGGGGTGTCTCCTGCATAACAAATGAAAAGTCTACCACTGAATCAGTAACGCCCCTCAAACTTGCTATAACGCAAATGAATGTCTGTTCCTTGCAAGCAAAGAAGTGTATTCAACATTCACAGCTGCTATTCTTTTTTTATTTGTGCCAATTAACCTGCTGGGCCAAAATAGATTTCTTGCCCCATTTCATTAAAACTTGAGTATCTTGATGAGTGCCAAGTCTGAACACCTTCTTGGAAATGCTTCCAGAAGGGGGCCAGTGAGCCAGTGAAGAATAAGATGCAAGATAAAACTCTCTGATCCATCTGATTCTGCAGCTGTTGTCTGCTTTCCCTGACCACAGCTTGCCAGCTGCTTCGCTGAGTTTACAGCACTAACTCTAACCTAGTGTTGTGACTATTATCAACTCTGCTCCCATTCTACTTCCTGTTCAATCTGGCTTCTCAGCCCCTGAATGACGGCCTTACCCTGATGAGCGTTGTCTCTGAGGCAGAGCAGGGAAGACTTCACCCTGATCCTCCGGTCAAGGCTGCACTTGTACTTGCTCTTTCTTCCCTCTTCCAGGAGAGCTCTCTCTCATTTCCTCATGGCCAGAAACAACTCCTTCTGGATGATCAGGAAACTTCATGACCATCCAGATTTCATGCCAAATATCAGCTCCTTAGAGAAAGCTTCCTTGGCTGTCTCAGTTCATGAAATTTCCTCTCTGTAACTCCTAACGCACCCTTTAGAACAATATTCTACTTTATTTTTTATATAGAACTTGTCATGACTTAAATTATCTTCTTAATATTTTATTATCTATCTTTCCCACTAGACTGGATAGTAAAAAAAAAAAGATGAAACATTTGATACACATGAGTTGTGAGGTTGGCAAAGAATTTGGAAAGTACTGTAGACATTCAGAAGAACAAAGAAATTAGTTTTAGAAGAAATACTAGAATGTTCATTAGAAGTGAGGATAGGGAGACTTCAGCTCATTCAGCGGGGACACATCATTTGGAAAAGCCAAGATCTAGCAATGGATCTCATAGTTCATAGAGAACCAATGAAAATGAGGACGCTCTCAATCTAGAGCTGGTACCCAGACCCTAGACTTCTATAATCCTACACTGTGAAAGAATATGTTCATTAAAGTCACCCACCTGTGGTGTCTGCTAGAGCAGAGCTAGAGAACTAAGACAGACAGAATGACACTATAACTAAGCAATGGACTCAAATAGACCCATGACCATAAAGACGGTGCAGGATCAGACAATACTTTTTTCTGTTACACGTAAGATTGTCATGAGGGGGAGCCATCCCGGGGGCAGCTAACAACAACCACACTCTCACCATTGTTGTTATGTACCGTCAAGTCAGAACCTGCTCACAGTTGACCCTCCAGTGAGTTTTCAGAGGCTATAAATCACAGGGGAGAGGAATGCCCATCTTTTTCCATCAGACTAGCTGGTGGATTCAAACCAGATACCTTTGAGTTGACAGTGCAACTCCTTACCCTTAGGGGCACCAGGGCTCCACACCTCCACTAGATACAATTAATCTCCTTGGGACTTGTTTTAGAAGAGGCTGTGCCATCAGGGATAGCTTTACTGATGTCAGATGGATCCTGGCTGAAAATACAGAATACCAGAAGAATGTCTATTTGTGCTTTATTGACTATGCAAAGGCATTTGACTGTGTGGATCATAATGAGTTATGGCTAACAGTGAGAAGAATGGGAATCCTAGAACACTTAATTATGCTCATGAGAAACCTATACCTAGATCAAAAAGCTATTAGACAAACAAAGCAAGGGAACGTTACATGGCTTGAAGTGAAGACAGACATGTGGCAAAGTTATATCTTTCCCTGTATCTATTCAATCCATAGCTAAGCAAATTATTTAAGAAGCCAGACACTATGAAGGAAAATGTGGCATCCAATTTGGAGAAAGATTCATCAATAACCTTCAGTATGCAGATGACATGACTTTGTTTGCTGAAAGTGAGGAGGACTTGAAACACTTGCTGCAGAAGATCAAATACAGCAGCCTTCAATAAGGATTGCATCTTAGTGTCAAGAAAACAAAAACTATCACCACTGGACCCACAGATGACATCATGATACAGGGAGAAAAGATCAAAACTGTCAATTACTTCATATTGCTTGGATCCATAATCAAGACCCTTGGTACAAGCAGCCAAGAGATTAAGAGACATAGCGCCCTGGCAAAGTCTGCTGTCAAGGACTTCTCCAAATTATTGAAGAACAATGATGTCAGGTTGAGGACTAAGTTGCACCTGATTCAGGCCATGGTCTTGCTGATCATTTGCTATGCCTCTAAGAGCTGGACAATGAATAAAGATGATAAAGGAAGAACTAATGCTTTTGAGTTGTGGTGTTGAGGAAGGGCACTGAATATCCCATGGACGGCCAAACGAACAAACAGATATGACTTGGAGAAGGTGTAGCCAGAGTGCCTCTTGGAGGCAGGGATGATGAAGCTTCATCTCACATACTTTGGGCATGTTTCTGGGAAAGGCTCTTCCTTGGAAAAGCACATCATGCTTAGAAAGGTAGGGGGACAGCAAAGGAGAAGAAGGCCCTCAACCAGGTGGATTGATAGAGCAATTGCAGTCATGGGCTTGAGTGTGTCAGAGACTGTGGGATGGCACAGGATAGGACGGGGTTCCCACATGGTTCATAGGGTCTCTAGGAGTCATGCTTGACTCACTGCCACCTAACAACAACAACAAACCCCACACTCTATCCCAGTGTTTAGAGCAATATCTCCCAGATGAGCAGGAGCTGATTCCGTTAATTAATTAAGATTGCTTGGTCCTTCTTACCATGGTTAACTTGGGATAGCTGAAGATACATAACTTATAACTTATTCTTATAACTGATTCCATGGACTGCTAGGAGAACAAACAGGTTCACCCTACAGAGGGTGAGACCAGACTGCTCCTTGAAGGCAAAGATTCTAAAGTTTTGTCTGACAAACTTTGCACTTGCTGCAAAGTGGGACCAATCCTTGGAGAGTGACGTCATGTTTGGGAAGGTGGAGGGACAGCACAGGAGAGGAACAGATGGATTGATTCAGTGACTGGGGTAATTGGGGTAGGTGTGTTAGCGACAATAAGATTGGCACAAGATAGAGCAGGGTTTAGGGCTGTTGTACACATGGTTGCTATGAGTTTCAGGCAACTCAACAGCACATAACAACAACAACAAATGACTGATTCCAGGAAATCTGTCATCCTTTGTGTGTCTTAAACTTCAGTTGGTTCCCGCTGCCTTTGGAATAATACCCAAATCCCTTACTTTGCCCAATGAGACCTCTAGGACTTGATCTTTGTTGATCTGCCCAACCTCATCTTCTTCCCATTCCTTCTTCTCATTTTGTCTCATCCTCTTTGTGTTCTTTGAGCCAACCCTTGTTCTGTCTTGGGCTTTCCCATAATACACTGCTTGAGCTGCCTGAAATTAGCTCCCCTTGTTCAGTTTTCTTACCTTCAGCCAGTGGAGCTTTCTGTGACCCTCACATGAAGTCATTCTGTCCTGAGTTTGCCTTCCACCACCTTCACCTACCTACTTTCCTCACACCATGCATCCATTCCTTACAATTCCTTACTTATCTGCCATTCGCTTTGATATGCCATGACTCCCCCTGCCCACCAAACACGCAGTTTTCTTTTTCTCCATCACTATACTCATTATTCTATCCACAAACCCAGAACAAACGCTTAATCAACATTTGTTGAATGGGTGAATGAATGAAGGAATGAATCATTCTAAGATCAAAGCCTGCCACTTCAATAAAGAAGCTCAAATATTGAATGACTTAGGGTTAATAACTTTATCCAGCAAATTACTAACTCAGTCACCAGATAAGATCTGTGTTTAAATCCTATAACCAGGTACCTTACAAAGTCATGTGCACAAAACTAAACACTGCCTACTTTACAGAATACAATTTATGTGCTTTAATTTCACCTGAATTTGTAAGTTTTCTACCCACGGTAGGGAGCTCTGGTGGCCTAGTGGTAAGAAGCTGCACTGAAAGTCTAAAGGCAATCAACTGAATTTCCCAGCTGCTCCACAGGAGAAAGAGGGGCGACTTCCTCCCCTGTGACTTGTTTGTTGTTATGTGCCGTTGAGATAGCGATCCTATGTACAGCAGTCCTAAACTCCACTCTGTCCTGTGCCAATCTCATTGTCTTCAACACACTCATCCCAATTACCCCAGTCACTGAATCAATCCACCTCATAGAGGGCCTTCCCCTCCTGTGCTGTCCCTCCACCCTCCCAAGCATGATATCCTTCTCCAAGGACAGGCCTCTCCTTAAAACACGACCAAAGCATGTCAGACGAAGCCTCAGAATCCTTGCCTCCAAGGAGCAGCCTGGTTTAGCCCTCTGTATGTCCCCTGTGATTTATTGCACCTGAAAACCCACTGGAGGGTCAACTATGAGTCTCCACAGACTCCTTCCCTGCAGACCGCTTGGACTCTGTCTTCATGTACATTTTTACCCACCTGCTCGCCCAGGTGTGGTAAGCCTCCACTAAGCCACGGCACAAGGGAATAAATAAATGCCAAGACTGATTTAAAAAAATGAGAGGAATCTTAAATGGAGTGACACAAAGTCACGGAAATGAACTCAAACATAGCAAGGATCACGAAGATGACTCAGGGGTGGGCAGCCTCTCTTTCTGTTGTTCATAAGGTCACCATGAACTGGGGTTGATTCAGTGGCAACTATTAACAGCGGCCTTGACAGGATGAAGCAGAAGTTGATGTTTCAGAGATCAGTCAAAATCCACAGCATTATCAGTCAAAATGCACATCAATATCGAGTGACACCATACACCACACAACACAAGATGTTGATGAAAAAAAAAATTCCTTCTGGGTGACTTTCCCAGAAACCCATGTAGGTGGAGGTTAGGAAGGCGGTCATTCAGGCTGAGCACAGGCAGCAGACAAAGAACTAAGTGGCCTGATTCTATACGTCGCTCAGGAGAAAGGTCTCCTCATAAGGAAGGAAGTGAGTCTTTTCCTGAATGCCCTTGGCTGATAAGGTTAGCTTTTCTGTGGGGAAGAATAGCCAGCCCTCAGTTGTCCAAAGTGAATTAGGATTTTAGCTGAAATCATCTCTCTTCTGTTAGCCTGAAAACCCTTCATACTAAGAGAAAAGGGCAATTGTCCTAGGCTACTGGCTAATAATACTCTGCAGTTGGGTGTCGTGTGCCTCCGGCTAAGTTACATCTTCTAGGGGCCCAATATCCCATCTGCGAACTGAGTGAGTTGATCTCAAAGGTCCTATGTGTTCGGCCACAGCAGTATCGGAGTTCTCAATCCTGGGGCACCTGAGAGTAATTTTAGGGAGTAGCTAGAGCTCAGAAACACACCTTAGGATTGTTGTTGTTATGTGTCATCAAGTTGCCTGCAACTCATAGTGACGCTACGGCAGCTCTGAGGCCTGCCTGTCCTGGGCAAGTCTCAGTGACTAAGACACACCCACCCTTATTGCTCTAGTTAGTCTATCAATCTACCTATCCGGGGTCTTTCTCTCCTGCACTCTCCCTCCATCCTTCCGGGTATGAGGTTCTTCTCCAAGGCCTAGTCTCTCCTGGCCACGTGCCCAAAATATGTGAGACGGAGCTTCAAAATCCTAGCCTCCAAGGAGAGACTTGGTTTCACCCTCTCCAAGACAGACCTATTTGTTTTCTTGGCAGTCCGTGGTATGTTCAAGACTCTTCTCCAGCACCACAACTCAGAGGCATCAATTCTTCTTCTGTCATCCTTAGTCATGGTCCAGCTCTCTAGATAATCAGGAAGGGGAGTTGTGTCAGAGATGCGTCCTGTCTTCATACCTTTTCAATTTGTATACAAAACAGACCATTTGGGAGGCTGGGCTTTATGAGGAGGAATGTGGCATCAGGACTGGAGGAAGACTCATTAACAAGCTGTGTTATGCAGATGGCACAACCGTACTTGCTGAAATTGAAGAGGACATGAGGTGTTTGCTGCAAAAGGTCAAGGACTGTAGTATTCAATATGGATTGAAGCTCAACATCAAGAAAACAAAGATTCTTACCACTGGGCCAACTGGCAGCACCATGCTGGATGGAAAGGAGATTGAAGTTCTTAACAGTTACAGTTTGCTCGGCTCCAAAATCAACTCTCTTAGCACCAGCACTCAAGAAAGCAAAAGATTAAGATGCACTGGGAAAATCTGCTGTCAGAGACCTCTTCAAAATGCTGAAAACGAATAATGTCAGTGTAGAGATTAAGGTATGCCTGATCCAGTTCATGGTTGAGAGAGAGAGAGAGAGCGAGCGAGAGAGAGAAAGACACAATTGCCTTCGAGTTGAGCACAATTCATAGAAATCCTATGACCAAAGGCCTGAAGCCTTTCTGTAACTACTGACAATTAACAAAGTTCTTGGAGTTTCCAGAGGCATGTTGTTTAGGAAGTGGATGGCACTCCTGCTTCCAATGAAATTATTACTTTAGGATTATAATATTTAAAAGTTCCCAAGAGACTCTGAAACTAGAATATTCTGGGATGTCCTTTCATGACAGATGACAAGGAGGAAGATTGCTGAGGACCATAGGCCAGCTTAGATTTTCAGTATATTTTCTTTGATTACCTTGACATGCTCTTGGTAATTCTAAATGCCTACTTTCTAAGTATAGCTCACTAACATCAACTACTTACTTAACAAACTCTTCCAAAATGATTCTTTAAATCTTCTTGCAACTACCAACCCACTCTGCATTATAATCTCTGACTGTCACAGCTTTTGTGCCTCTTCTAAATCCTGCTTGAACTTCTGCCATAAAGATTATAGTTTAGGAAGTCGTATGGGGCCGTTCTACACTGTCATGTAGGGTCACTAGCGTTCTGAACCAATCCAACGGCGCACAACAGCAGCAACCACATCTTTGCATAGGAAACTTGCCCCAAAGTGTGTTCTAGGTTACACTTTTCCTCTTCCTAAGATTATTCCTACAGGATGATAAAGCAATCTCTGGGGAAAAAGACATTAGGAAAACTTGCATTTTATGGTCACATCTTGAAGTTATTGTTGCTGTAAACTAGTAAAGCCCTTTTGAGGATAGAAATAGAAACAAAATCCCCAGTTCATAGTGTTTTTTTGTTTCCTGTGATGAGATGAGTCCCGTCATGATCGATGATACATGTTCTGTCACTGAATTTTGGAGGTGGGAAGAATTCCTTCTCTTGTAAGACTGGCCCCAACATACTGCTAAAAGTCATGTTTAGTATGTCCTAGTCTCTGGTATTTCCTGTAATGTTGTGTTGTTGTGTACTGTTGAGTTGGAATAGACCTATAGCTGACCCTCCCTGTTGGGTTGTCCGAGGCAGTAAACAGCAGGGGAGGTGACTGCCCATCTTTCTCCAGTGGAGCAGCTGGTGGATTTGAACTACATACCTTTGTGCTGGATAGATAAACCTCTTTCATTTTATTTAACTCAGTGTTTCCTAAATGCATTGGACTATGGGACCCTCTTTTCTCAAAAACACCTCTTGATGCCTAAGGAGCTGGTGTTTCCTGGAACACGTGAATTATTTTTTTCTTATTTTTTAAAAAAATTAAAAACTCATCAACAAGTTCTTATTAAAAAGTGTGAATGTGTGATCTGGACAAGAAGGGGTGGAGTGCAAGGAGAGGCTTGCAGGAGAAGAGAGCCAGGCTCCCCCTTCAAGAGAAGCCCAGACGACTACAACACGCGAGTGATTGATGAGCAACAGCTGAGCTACAACCCAGACACAAATTGAGATGTTGGATCTCAGCGCAGGGAACCGGCCCAGAGAGGGCTGGGGAAGCAGGGAGAGTTCTCTGCGGGAGGCGGCTGCCAGCCAAGCCTTCCAGCACAGGTGGGCTTGGGAGGCTCTGGAGAGGAGAAGAGGGAGGCTACTGAAAACGTGTCTTAAAGCAAGGCGTGGACACCTTAATGAGTAGGAGATTGGTCACTGAAAAGAGATCTTCTCTCTCTCCCCAATGCAATTTTCTTCAGAACCTGCAACAGTCAGAACACTCAGCTCCAAATGGCAGAGACCTCACTAGACTGCCTCATCCCTTAGCCATCTGTCCGTCTGTCTCCTTGGGCATGTTTTTCTATGAGTGTCCATCTCTGGAAGTGGGCATTTGTGTGTGAATGTGTCTGTGTGTCTTTGTCCCTCTGTCTGTAATTAAGAGGTTTCCCCGGGTAAACGAGTTTCTTGGTGAATCCTCTGAGCATGTCAGAGAATACTCTTCCAAGGGACAAGTTACTCAAGTTCAATAAAGAACTTAAGTTCTATATTGATGGACGTGATGATTCCTCCTTCCAGCTGCCAAAGATACCACATTTACCCAAGTTGGTTTGGAAGCTCTCTGGTGGCTTAGTGGTAAGGAGTTGCACTGCCCACCCAAAGGCGTACAGTTTGAATCCACCAGCTGTTCTGCAGGAGAAAGAAGAACAATCTGCTGTGTGATTTACAGCCTCTAAAAACCCACTGGAAGGTCCACTATGAGTCAGTTCCAATTTGTTCCATCCATAACTATGAACAACTGACAATTATTCCATTTAGGGCATTGTGCTGCTAATCTAAAGGTAGTCAGTTCAAATCCACTAGCAATACTGTGGGAGAAACCTGGGTAATCTCCTACCATCTGATTTACAGTCTCAGGAAACCTGCTAGAGGCTCAGCTTTGAGTCAGTTCTAAATGGACAGCTATGGGTTGGAGTTTTGGTAACATACTGAGAGAGTTCTGCTTGCCCAATGGTTAAGCACTTGACTTCTGTCAGAGGTTCAAACCCTCCAGCTGCTCCGTGGGAGGGGGGGGAAATATCTCAAATTCAAATTCATTGTTTGGAATCAGAACCAACTTACAGCTAAATCTTCACTGAGGTTCCAAGGTTATAAATTAAATGAGAAGAAGGTCCATTTTTTCCCCCCCTCACATACCTGCTGGTGGATTTGAACAGCCAGAGAGGTGTAGCCTTTGGGTTAAGAGTATAACTCCCTCCAGACTGTTTTCCTAGATTACAGCCTAGAAAAACCCTTTTGGGCAGTTTTATTATGACCTATAGGATTGCTGTGAATTGCATTCAACTCCACGACACACAACACCACTTACTAGGTCCCTCTTAGATCCTAGATACTGTCCTAAAAGAATTGCACATACAAACGGATTTAATCTTAGTATATACTTACAATCATTTTACAAATAAAGGAAAAGAGGTTAAGTAGTTTGTCCAAGGTCATCAAGCTAGAAAGCAACAGTGCTAGAACGTGAGCCCAAGCTGACCTCATTCTCAAAGTCTACGGCGGCCTATAGCCTGTCAACTTCAAGGGTAAGATTGAACTCGTGTCACACTCAACCAGAGGGGATGTCCCCATGAGACCAGGCCTATGGAGCCCAGTATCTAACATCACTCTCCCATATCAGATGACCTGGTTCCAGCAGAGAAGAGCTGGGATGGAGATTCCATCCTGAATTTGGAGGGCTGTGCATAGGGCTGAGGGAGACTATGCCTCTCTGAGAATTATCAGTTAGACTCTGAAAGAAATGGGACCATCTTGGCAGTCTCAGCCTCTGAGGTGGCCCTTTCTTCTGGGTGATGGGGTCGGGGGGAGAGCGTGATGTCAGACTTGGGCAAGCTAAGGGCGAGGAGGGCCAAGGAAGTGACTGGCAAGATAAGTTCCTGGCACAGCAGGCACACCCTGGCCTTCCAAACAGCCATCTCTGAGCTGCTGCCTTCGACTCCCGGGAGGAACCGTGCTGAAGAGTAGGGACAGGGCAGAAGGGGTCTTGGCTATGGTCACAAGACTTTTTTGGAAGCTGAGTGACAAGTTCTATCAAATGCCCTGCACTGGAGATTCGACTTGCCATCAAAACCTTGATCTCAGTTCCTGTGCAGGGTCCACTATGACCTCACCCTTCCAGTGGGTTTGAATGAAACCTTCCTGTAAAAGCGTGTGTGTCGGTGTGAGTTCAAAGTGTTTAATAATGAAACTCTCTGTAGCTATTTCAGACCCAATCATGTCAGGCCCAGACAGAGATCTGAGGCGACTAGCTTGTGTTGTTTCCTGTCAAATTCCTTGGCCTGCTTGGAATTCGACTCATAAGCTTCGTTCACACAGCCAAGATGTCTTTCCCAGCTGGAGCAGGGTGGAGTGGAAAGCGATTGGTGCTGTATTGCTCCCTGTCTGGTGAGTAGGCAATTATCACCGAGTGGGCCCAGGCTGGGGAGTCACACCCCTGTCCCCCACATTCTTCCACTTCCCTTTTTCGAACCCCTCCTTACTGCTCCACCATCTCCCTCAGAATTCCCCCTCTCAAGTCTGCCCTACCAAATAAGACAGAATGTTTGCCAGACATGACATGCCCTTCAAGGGGGCATTGCATTGTCCTCAATGCTCAAAGAAGAGACTCTAGACACTTGACCCAAAGGCAGCCAAGCACAGTGAGATAAGACCACAGTGCTGAAACCCAAAAGAAAAAGCTGAGAACATACATAGGTCCACAGGTGATCCACATAAGTGCTATCAGCTCTACAGGAAGCCCTGGTGGCCTAGTCGTAAGATGCTACGTTGCAATCCCAAAGCTTGGGATTCAAATCCACCAGGTGCTCTCCAATCTCCCCCCTCCCCTGCAACTCACTGTCTCTGAAAACCTGCTGGAGGGTCAGCTATGAGTCTGTTCCGACTCCATGGCACACAACAACAATCAGCTATGTTATTGTTATTATGTGCCATTGAGTCATGAGTGACTCATAGCGACCCTGTGTACAGCAGCTCTGAACCCTGTCCTAAGCCAGTCTCACTAATTCCTACACACCAACCCGCATTACCCCAGTGACTGTGTCAGTCCATCTCCTCCAGGGTTTTTCTCTCCTGCACTGTCCCTCCATCTTTCCAAGCATGATGTCCTTCTCCAAAGACTTGTGAGATGGAGTTTGAAAAGCCTCACCTCCAAGGAGAAACCAGTTTCACTCTCCCCAAGACAGACCTGTTTGTGCTTTTGGCAGAATCAGCTATAGAAGGTAAAATAATTCTATTATGATCAAGAGAGTAGAATAAGTGATGAAGACTTTTCACAGAGAAATTAATTTTATACATACACATATATACTGGAAATTCTAGGACATAAAGATGAAATAAGTGATTTTTAAGCACTCAAAATATAGGTTTAAAATTATTTTAGATACAGCTGGAGAGGATATTAATGAAGAGGAAAACAGGTGTGTGGAACACAGGTGTGACTTGGTAATGTCCTTACTTCAGGGATCTCCCATCATTGCCAACCCTCATTATTTACCAAATAGCAATAAAAGTTCTTTTTTTTTTTTTCAATCAAAGTTCTTATCATACTTTCCAAGTGAACAAACAGTTCTTCCCTGAAGAGGGTGAAATCACCTTTCTCCTTGGAAGTAAGGATCTTGAAGCTCTACCTCATATACTTTGGGTATGTTGCCAGGAGGGACCAGTCCTTGGATGCCATCATGCTTGGAAAGGTGGAGGGACAATGCAGGAGAGGAAGACCGTGGATGAGACAGATTGACCCAGTAACTTGGATAATGGGGGTAGGTGTGTCAGAGACAGTGGGACTGGCCCAGGATAGGACAGGGTACAGGACTGTTGTGCAGAGGGTCACTATGAGTCGCAAGTGACTCAACGGTACAGAACAATCATATTTTCCATTTATATTTCTTTCTTGCATGTACCCCTTGCTTCACCCACATAGAGATGTGCTTCACCCACATAGAGATGTTCTGAATTCCCAAATACACATGAAACCCAAAGAGTATACCCTTCACTATGGATTGCATTTCAACATAAAGAAAACAAAAGTCCTCACCACTGGATCAATAAACAACACTATGATAAGTGAGTTTGTAAGAGAAAAGATTGATGGTTTAGTGGCAAGGAGCTGTGCTGTAATCTTGAAGGCTCATAGTTTGAGGCCACCAGCTGCTCACAGGAAAAGAATGGGAAATCTCTTCCTGTGCAATTAACTACCTCTGAAAATCCATCCGAGGGTCAGCTGTGGGTCAGTTCCAACTTGACAGTACACAACAACGAGGACAGAAGAGAAGAAAATATTAAAGTCATCAAGGATATCCTTTCTCTTGGGTCCACAATCAACACTCATTGTAGCAGCAGCCAAGGAATACTACACAGCACATAGGAACAATGAATTGGTAAATTACTACCTAACTTGGGAGGGACTGGAGAACATTATGCTAAGTGAACTCAGTCTCATCAAGACAAATACTGTGTAAGACCATTATTGTAGAACACATATGAGGATCCAAGGAGGGGAAGGGGGAGCAGGAGGTGAGGATGAGGGGGCTGTAAGGGGCTTAATTATAGAGTCTCACAATTTGATGGGTAGAGGGAGGGGTGGATAGAGGAAAGGGGAAAGTTTCAGTGTGGAAAAAGAATGTATACGAACGTTGTAAGTAAACCAGTATAAAATATATACATTTAAAAAAGATGTCATGCACTGGGAAAATCTACTGTCAAGAAATTTTTGAAAGTGCTGAAAAATAAGGATATAGTATATAAGATGTGTCTAGCCAAACTCATGGTAGTCTCAATAGTTTCATGCGCATGTGAAAGTTGGACAATGAATAAGGAAGACTGGGAAGACGGAAGAAGATTTGATGCCTCTGAACTGTAGTATCAGTAAAGAATATCAGATATATCATGGACTGTCAAAAGAATGCACACATCTGTCTTGGAATAAGTGCAGCCAGAACATTCCATAGAGGCAAAGATAGTGATTCTTTATCTCACATATGTGCGAATGTTACCAAGAGAGACCAATCTTTAGAAGAGTACATTTTCCAGGAAAAAAGTAGAGGGTCAGTACCAAAGAGGAACACATCAGTGAGATGGACCAGCACAAAGGGATCTAAGCACAGAGATTGTGAGGATGGTGCAGATTTGGGTTCTTGGTTTGTTTGTTGGGTTGTTTTTTTCCCCCAGTTGTACAGAAGTTTCTCTCCATTGAAATCAATCTGATGGCCCCTAACAGCAACAGCAACAGCAACAGCAATATGATTCCTTTTCCTTCCCATACATCTTTTCAGAAATTTCTAACTAGTGGCAGTATCTGTCCTCATCTTTGAAAGAACAGGTGCCACCTGCCCTGTGAAGTCTTCCCCAGGTTTTTCTGGTTCTATCTTCATGTATACTTGAGAAACTTGGGAGAAATTCCTATACCATAGCACTTAGTACAAAGTATTAACATTATTTTACATGTCTGCAGTCACTAGGGATGTCTGGTGGCCTAGTCCGTAGGGACATTGTTATCCCAATGACCATGCCTGTATGGCAGTTGAAATCCCCTAACAGCTCCAAAAGGAAAAGGTGCACAATCTTCTCCTATTCCCATTAAGGGCCTTAGAAACCCAATGGAGGTTCAGCAAGGAATCGCTTCTAACTTGATGATAATGAGAGTTAGTAGTTCCTTGTTACACTGTTGCTGTGTCCTGAGTCAGGACCTACTCATCTCTGAACCTCCAGTGAGTTTTCAGGGGGAGTAAATCATATCAGGGGAGAATGATCATCTTTCTAAGTCCCCCGAGCTGGTGGATCCAAACTAGAAGCCTTCGGGTTGGCAGCACAATTCCTTACTTAACACTCAGCCATTAGCGCTTCCACAGGCGTCCCGAGGTGGAGCAGATGGTTACTGTATGCAGTCGCTAAGCAACAGTCTGATGGACTAAGTAGATGTAGAAGTGGACTGACCCAGGCCAAGGTCTGAATTGCTTGCTATGCATTTGAGAGCTGGTTACAGACGAGGAAAGATCCCCAAGAGATGAAATACTTTGTACTGTAACATAAGGCACCAGTATGATACTGCACCCAGCAGTATCAAGAAAGAAAAGTCTATCAATTTGCTTCTCATAAGGCTATAGCCAAGAAAACCCAATGAGTAATTCTATTCCATGGTGAATACTGTTGCCATTCCTCAGAATTAACCAGTCAACAAGTAGCAACAACAATAGATGAGGAAACACAGACTCCAAGGAGACTCGTCCCAGACTCCTCGAAGAAAGGAGAACAACCAGAATTTGAATGTAAGTCTTCTTTCTTAGCCAAGGTCTATCAGCCCAGCCTACGTAGCTCAAATCACACTCACTCAGTGACAGAGCCGAGGTTAGAACTACAATCTTTTGGATCTTAAATTCAGTGTTATTTTCACTGCATGATGAGATGGCCAGCAAGATTGGGACTGTCACCATCAACAGCAGTGTGCTCACTGGACAGTTGGGAAAACCGAGGCCTGGAGGCCACACACAGGTCTCCTGGACAGTGTGCTACCCCATCACTTGTCCCCTGATAGGCCTGAAGTACAAGGCACTTATTTTCCTTCTTCTTAAGTATGGCCCAGTTTGGCATCCAGGACTCCAGAAAAGAACTTGGCATGCTTTGAAAACTCACATCTTAGAATCCTCCTCTCCAAGGCTCTCTTTTTAAAAATGTCTTTTATTTTTTATTTTCAAGTCTAATTTTTTTATTACCTTTGTCACTGGAAAGCTCTGTGGTCAATAACAAAAATGAATTCTATTTCTATCTTTCAGCAACAAATAAATACAAACCTCTTCAAAATACTATTTACAATAACATCAAAAACTGTCAAATATCCCAAGGATGAAGGTAGCAAAGATGTGTAAGACCTCTCCTCTAGAAACTAGGTATTACCGAGAGAAATTACAGGTCTTGAATAAATGGAGAGTTGTATCATATTTATGAAGTATAGACAGGATCTCTGGTGGCGCTGTGGTTAAACATTCTGCTGCTGACTGAAAGATTAAAACAAAGTCTCGCCTTCCCCCAAGGCTCTTTACCACCCTCTTCGGGGTCTCTGTCATTGCCCCCACCTCCACCTCTTAGCAACCCCTTCCCCTGCATTGACTCAGCTCTGTGGCCTCAGAGGAGAAGGAAGAAAAAGGCCTTTTGGTGCAGAAATGCACATCCAGGTTCTTGGGGGTCTCTGTGTCACCTCCTGAGCTCTTCAGGCTGAGGCCAGAAGCGGCAAATCTGTTTCTCATTAGTTGTACTTTTGCTGTGAAATGAAGCGCTCTTTGAACCTATGGGAGCAGGAAGGCCATTTACACCCCTGAGAGGACAGGGACACCAGTCTTGCCAGCCAGCACATTCCTCTGGTTCCTTTTATCCAGTGGAGCTCTTGGCAGGCAGTCTCTGCTGTCACCTCCATTGAGGCAGCCATGGGGAAAGTGATCTGTAGTGTGGGGAGAAGATTAAGGAGGGGATCGAAGCCCTCTTTCAAACAGGGAAGGAGAAGCACTTCATTTGCACCTTCCCTGCTCCTTCATATTCTCCTGATATCTGCTTTGTCCTAGGTGGTGGTTATTGTTGTTGTTAGGTAATGTCAAGTTGAGTACAATTCATAGCAACCCTATGATCTGAAACACTGTCCTATCCCCTGCCATCTTCACAATCACTGACACACTCAAGCCTATTGCTTGAGTCAACGTGTCAACCCACCTGGTTGAAAATTAAAAACATTCTTCTCGTCCTAGGAAACTTCAAGAAAACTTTTGCTCATTGTTGGCCAATCCTGTGTGAGTTCCAGAGAATCAAAGACTGTCAGAACCAGGGTATCAGTTTGCTAAAAGCTTGTTCCAAGTCATATAGTAATTGATTCATTCAACAAATATTTCTTGCTTTCTGTGTCAGATCCCCATTCTCACAAAATGCCAAACCCCCTGCTATCAAGCTGATTTTGACTCATAGAATGCTGGTTCTATTGGGCGTCTGAGGTTGTAAATCTTCACAAAAGGACACTAACATTCTTTATTCCATGAAGCAGTTAGTGGAGTTGAACCACCAACCTTTTGACGAGTAGCTAATATATGTTATACCATCAAGGCCTATCCCAGCTTATATAATTATTCTCATTCCGAAGAGAGGAGGTAAATTAAGAAAACATGATCATTTCAGATTATAATAAAGGCTGTAAAAGTTAACAGAGATATTGTGAGATATGACTTAGAGTAAGGATTGGATTTCGACAGAGTGGTTGAGGAAGGATCTTTGACCACTGAACTTAAACCTAGATGATGACAAAGGGCCAGCCACTGGAACATTGGAGGGTATCTCAGCCAGGGGAGAGCTGGTATAAAGGTTCTGAGGGAGGAGTGAACTTGACTTGTTAGAGAAACAGAAGACTTATACAAATGAGAAAAAGAAAGAGAGGTGCATCT
The DNA here is from genome assembly GCF_000299155.1 of Elephantulus edwardii. NCBI lineage: Eukaryota > Metazoa > Chordata > Mammalia > Macroscelidea > Macroscelididae > Elephantulus > Elephantulus edwardii. The sequence continues at coordinate 669,793 of NW_006399961.1, read as the reverse complement.
GATTCAGGCCATGGTCTTTCTGACCATTTGTTATACATCTGAGAATCGGACAATGAATAAGGAAGACAGAAGAAGATTGACGCTTTTGAGCTGTGATGTTGGAGAAGAGCACTGAACATCGCATGGATGGCCAAAAGAACAAACAAATATGTCCGGGAGAGGGTGCAACTGGAGTGCCCTTGGTAGGCAAAAATGAGTTTCACCTCACATACTTTGAGCATGTTACCAGGAGGGGCTATTCCTTGGAGAATAACAGAAGCCATGGATCTTTGAAGCATGTTATGTTTAAATATTTTGGATTTTAAATGGTCCTACTGGCTGTGTAGAAAATTGGTTTGTAGAAGCGGGAGAAGTATCGATGCATACAGGGAGATTACTAGCAGGTTACTATGGTAACAAGAGCAGAAGATGATGGAAGCCAACACTTTTTACTTGGCTTATGAAGGTGCTAACAGGTGTGGACAGAAGAGAGGAGAGTTTGGGATTATTTTGGAAGTTGAGTCAAAGAGCCAATGTAATTTGCTCATGGATTGGCTATGGTCTATGAAAACAACCGAGGGACTGATGATTACTTTCAGGGTTTTAGGCTGGGTAACCTGGGGAGGTGATCATGCTAATTACCAGAAAAAGGTGTGGATACGAAAGAGCAGACTTCACTGAGGAATCTGGAGTTTTGTTTGGATAGATGAAATTAGAGATACCTCTTAGATAATCATGGGCACTTTAGTGGGTTCGTGTGTTACATGTTGCATTGCTAATTGGAGTTTCAATGGTTTGAATCGACCATTAAAAGTCTCCACAACAAAAAGATGGAAAGTCTCCTCCTGTAAAGATTTTTAGCCTCCATCACTATGAGTTGGAATACACTCAACAGAAATTGGTTTGAGTGTTTTGGTCTTAGACTCAATCAAATGCCAGGAAGGCAGATGGATAGAAGAACTGGAATGAAGAGGCCGAAGTGGGTTTCCCACGGTGCCCCACCCACACACAGATGCCTGCATATGTACTCACAGGGTGGGAGGGATGCCTGACCCTCACACTATCCATCTCCTTGGACAGCTGACGCAGGCTGCTCAGAAGACACTGCCAACTACTCCTACCCACGTCCGGGCCAGGGAGGAGGCTTTGGAACTGTCTGGATTCTAATTGGACCTTCCTCCTGCAGCTCCTCCCTTGTAGAAGCACAGCTGGGTGAATATTCCAAAAACCAGGGGTTGGAGAGAGGATTTGATCAGGATTGCAACAGGAATAATATTTTTCTTTTAATCTCCTAGGCAAACGCAAAAGGAATTCTGTGGCATTGTTATTGTTGATTGCCTTCGAGTCAAACATGACTCATAGTGACCCTATGAACAAAAGGAATGATGCCCCTTTACAACTATTGACATTTATCAAAGTTTATAGAGGTTTCTGGAGGCATGTTGTTGAGGAATTGGATGCCACTCCTGCTTCCACTGCTTTTGGTGGCATAGTGAAGTGTTATATGGCTAACAACCAAAAGGTTGGTGGCTTGAATCCATCAGCTGTTGTGCAGGAGAGAGGCAGACAGTTTCTTCTTGTAAAGATTGATAGCACTGAAACCTGACGGAGGGTCACCATAAGTTGGAATCAACTTGACAGCAGTGAGTGGGTGTTGTTATTGTGGCTTCCTCAGGAATAATTGTTACCTTAGATTTGTACACAACTACCAATGAATAAAGATGACAGAAGAAGTGATGCCTTTGATCTGTGGTGTTGGAGAAAAGTACTGAATATCCCATGGACTTCCAAAAGAACAGATATGTCTTGGAGAAAGTGCATCCAGAGTGGTCCTTGGAGGCAAAGACGATGACAAGTCTTCGTCTCATAAAGTGTGGGCATATTGTTAGGAAGGACTATTCCTGGGATACCACTTGGAAAAGGACATCGTACTTGGAAAGGTAGAGGGTCAACAAGAGAGGAAGACCCACAACAGGATGGATTTATTCAGTGACAGCAGCAATGGGATCAAGTGTTTCAGACATGAGGAGGATGCCATAGGATAGCTTGGATTCGGATCTGCTGTTCGTAGGGTTGCTATGAGTCATACTCGACTCGACGTCACCTAATAATGGCAGCCAGTTGGAAGGGTATTGGTTTGAACTCATCCAAGAGTCAAAGGAGAAAGGCCTGGCAATCTGATTCCATGAAGATGGTGGTCAAGCAAATCCATTTGAGCTCAGATCTATTCTGTAATGTATAAGGTTACTGTAATGCACAAGCTGGAACCACCATGGTGACATCAGGCTTTAGATTGTCCACAGACTCTGGGAGATTAGTTGATGTTTGCACTGATGTCATGCCAGCCCCAGACTCCAGGCTCTTCCATATACAATGGAACAAAACACTGCCCAGTCCCAAGTTATCCTGTGATTGATTTAGAACCAAACTATTGTGATCCACATAGTTTCCACTGGTTGATTTTCAGAAGTAAATTTCCAGGATTTTCTTCCTAGTATGTCTTAGAGACTTGGCTGAAATCTCATCACATTATGCAAGCCTCCACTGACAAACCAGTTGTGGACAAGCAGGAGATGCACTGGTTGGGAACTGAATGCAATTATCCAGCACAGAAAGTGAGAATCTTATCACTTATACATGATGCATACTTTTGGGCTGGCTGCTAGAAGGGGCTGGCTATTCCTTGGAGAAGGACATGATGCTGGGAAGGGTGGAGGGTTGGCAAAGAAGAGGAAGACCCTCAACCAGGACGACTGACGCAGTGACTGCAGTAATGACCTCTTGTGTCTTAGGTTGGTGCCAGATAGAACAGGGTTCAGATCTTTTGTTCATAGGGTCACTGTGAGTCTTACTTGACTCAACGGCACCTAACAACACCGCACCATGTGCTCTAGAAATTAACATAATGACTTGATTAGTTACATTTTAAATGGGAATAACTAAAGTTCAAGGAATTCTGTAACTTCTGCATGGTTTCCCAGGTGACTCAAATCTAGGTCCTCTGAAACCAATTCTACTATATTCTCTTGAGTATCAAACTATCCATCCAGGAAGGCCTGATATTTGTTTTTTACCTCCCATTCACATTGTGTTTCATAGGATCATTCCCATGCATTGTCTTAGAAAATTAAACATCATTGATATATATCCACTATTATCTTTTAAGTTGCTCACAGGGTCTTTCCTAATTCCTTCTCTCTCTCCTTCCACTCAGCAAATTCTTTAACCTCATGATCTTCCCCTTCTCCACGCTCAGCTCTGCTGCCCCTTCTCTTCCCTCTTTGGACATTTATACACACCTTACAATTTATCCTTCTGTCTTTATAATAAGAGCTTCATGTAGTCTTTGCCCTTGTAAGCCTGACTTAGTTCATTCAGCATAATGCTCTCTAGCCTCTCCCGTGTTACATAGTATTTTTTGAAATTTTTGCTCCTGAGTGTTGCATAGTAATCCATTGTATGAATGTATCACAATTTCTGAAATCCAATCGTTTAGTGATGGACATGTGGCCTGTTTCCAAGTTCTTGCTATTGTGAATTATGCTGCTATGAACACCAGCGTACAAATCTGTTTGTGTCTCAATTCCCTTTTCCTTAGGGTATATTCCAGGTATTGGAATAGCTGGGTCACATGGAATGTCTATGTTAATTATTTTTTTGAGGAAACACTAAACTTCTTTCCAAAGTGGTTGTACTATTTTACAATCCTATCAACAGCCTATGAGAATTCCAATATCTTCACAACATCTCCAATATTTATTGCTTAATGTCCTCTTAATCTTTGCCAGTGTTCCTGGAGTGAGACAGTATCTTATTATGGTTTTGATTTGCATCTTTCTTATTGCCAGTGATTTTGAGCATTTCTTCATGTGTCCTTTGCCATCTGAATGTCTTCTTCAGTGAAAAATCTTTCCATGTCTTTTTCCCATTTTGTAATTGGGTTATCTACCTTTTTCTTATTGAGACCTTTGTGTTTAGTATTCTTTAAACTTTCATTATGAAAACCCTAAGATGTCATTGCCAGACATTTCCCCCCCCAGGTCAGTAGGTTTTCTTTGTACACAGGGACTTAATCTTTAGAAGGTTTAACCTTTAATAAGTTTTGAGATCAGGGAGTGCTTTGCCTTCTACTTCATTTTTTTTTTTTTAGAAGTGCTTTGCTTGCTCCTTTTCTCCTTCTTTTCCAAACAAACTTATCTACTGCCTTTTCTATCTCTTTGAAAAATGAATTTGATATTTGTATTGGGATTGCACTAAATATGTGACTATTGTAAATGGTGTTGCTTTCTCAGTTTTTTTCTCTGTGTTTTCGTCACTGTAGAGGTATCTCACCGATTTTTGTACATCGATCTTATATCCTGCCGCTCTACTGAATTGGACTACCAGGTCTAAAACATTTATTTGTTAAGTCCTTGGGGTTTTCTGTGTACACTATCATATTGTTTGCATAGAATGACAGTTTTACCACCTCTTTGCTTATCTGGATGCCTCTTATTTCCTCCTCTTGTTGTATTGTACACATACTTCCAATACACTATTGAATAGATTGGGGAAAGTGGGCATTCTTGTCTAGTCCCTGTTCTTAAGAGGAATCAGAAAGATCTGCTTTTGAGAGAGCTGATGGGTAGAAGGATCTCTGGTGATGTGACGAGTTAAGGGTTGAACCATTAGCCAAAAGGTCAGCAGTTCAAACTTACCAACTGTTCTGCAGGGAAAAGATGATCAATCTGCACCATAAAGATTAACAGTCTTGGAAACCCTGTGGGGGCAAGTTCACAACAGGTTTTGTGTAATGGTTTTTGGAGACAGGTTGTTGGGATTTGCATGTCAATTCAACCACTCACAGGTAGTTTGACTATGGAGCAAGTTAGCTAGCCTCTATGAAATGCAGATAGCAAAGGTTCCCATTTCAGAGCACTATTAGGGGTATTATGTGGACCAGTGTTTGTAAAGTGCTTAGAACATCATCCGTATCCCACTACATCTGGTCAGAACCACCTCATAGCTCTAGCAGGTTTCTGAGGCTGTAAATCACACAGAAATAGATGGCCTATCTTTCCCTCAGGGAACTTCTGGTGGATTCAAACTGTCAGAGAGACACAGCCTTTGTGTTAGTAACATAAATCTCCATGGGCCACACCACAATAGGTCCTTTAGAACACCATGGTGCCTGCTATATGTGTGTTGGCTCCTTCTGTTAAAATTACTAAACCTTTCCCCTGAAGAGCAGTTGGTGAGTTAGCAATAACACAGAATAGTCTAACCCAGAGACCTGGGAATGTCTACGGCCTAGGGGGAGGACCCAACCCCTCAAGTAACAGATGGGGAAACTAAGGCCCAGAAAGGGGGCATGAGGCAGCCTCCCAAGCAATTTGGGCCCAAGACTGTCCCATGGAGGAACTCTCCAGATCCTCTGAAAGCCACTTCTGGCCAGCCTGGCTTTTCGGGTTTTTCTTCTCTCCAGTAGACAGACTCCCACCCTCTATATGCCCTTAATTCAAGTGGAATTTCTGCTCTGGGCTCAGCTCCCAGGAGGAGCCCCTCCACCCTTTTATGAAAACAGAGTGGAGTCATTCGGCAAAACCTCAGCCTAATGCTTTTAAGGAACTGGCAGGTTGAAACAGGAAATGGTTCTGAGTAGAAACCACAGAACCAGCATATACTCGAGGTAGCTGCTGCTGCCTGGACCCTTGCCAGAGGCCTCAGGAATGGGGGGCTGTTGGTGGCGTCATGTAAAGGGGCCTCAGGCACCAGGGCCTGGTGCTGCTAACCAGATGTGGCCATGTGACAGTAATGCCACGTCTCATTTCCTAAAATGGCTTTTTAGGATCAAATTCATGTGGGGCGACAGCATTGCAAATATAGAAGGCCAATATCAGAGTGATCCTGCCTCTTTCTGGGGAAGCCCTTTGAGTTATATCCCAGGAAATTGAGGCCCAGCAGAGGGAAGCAATTCGCCAAAGTCACCCACTAAGGCCTGGGAGAGCCGGGGAAGAGCCTGCACCTTTTAGCCCCAGTCTCGATACTCTTTTCAATTCTTTTCCTTGTTTGCTGACCATTCACTTGCCATGTCCTCCCTCCCTGACCCTCCACATCCAATCACCTGCCCCATCCAGTATAGTTATTTCCATCTAACAACCTTGGCTTTGCTTTCTTCTAGATGCTGGGCCATTTTAGGCAAGTTACTTAACCACTCTGTATCTCAATATCTTTTTTTTTTAATAAAATGCAAAGAACATAACTTCTTACCTAATAGCTCAAAGGATTCAATGAGATAGTATTTGCGAACTCTTAGGATAAGCCTCTTGTCCTCGATATGATTTTGATGCATGGCGACCTCATGTAATAGAATTCAATTGTCCCACAGTATTTTCTTGACTGTAAATTTTTCTGAAGTACAGCTTCTTTATATGCTGCTTCTCAGAGGGTATGAAGACATGTCGTTGTTGTGTCCTACTGAGTCATGACCAACTCTTAGCTGACCCTTTGGAAAGTTTTCCGAGATAAGATCACACAAGAGAAGATTGTCCATCTTTCTCCCTCGTGACAGCTAATGGATTTGAACTTCTGCCTTTGGTAGCACAGCTTCTTACCATGAAGCCACAATATCTGACAAATGCTCTGCTCCCTTACAGCCATTGAGTAGGAACTGACTTATAGCTGACCCTCCAGCAAGTTTTCGGAGTCTATAAATCACACATGAGGCCACTGCCCATCTTTCTCGCCAGGAGCAGCTGGTGGGTATACATCTCCTGTCTTTAGGTTGATGGTGCAATTCCTCACCATGAGGCCACCAGAGCTCTCTCCACCTGACAAACATGTGCTCAGGAAGGTCTGTTGTTATTTTTTAAATCTGGTGATGTATTTAAAAAACTAGACAGCTTTAGATTTGCAGAAAATAACATGGAATTTTTTTTCTATAAATTTTCGAGGGCTCTCCTTTACCCTCCATTGCCCAGCACACTTTTATTATTAACAGCTTTCACGTGTTACACTTGATTAACCAAGACTGACATGTTACTATGTCCATAGTTCATATTCACAGCCCTTCACTCTTTGCACTGTACAATCCCATGGGCTTTGAATAATGTGTAAGATCAAGTGTCCACCATTATACTATAACATTACTGTCTCCTCCAATTCAGTCCTTGCCCCTCCCTAAAGCCATGACAAGCACTGATCTTTCTTTCACTGTCTTTCTAGATAAGCCTTTTGTGGAATATCAGAAACACCAAAAGGATACCCACTGCCATGGAGTCAATTCTGACAGGAATCCTCTATTGGGTTTCTGGAGTGGTGTTTTTGTTGTTGTTATTGATTGCCTTTGAGTTGAGCACAACGCATAGCGACCCTAAGAAAAAAAAGCCTGAAGCCCCTCTACAACTATCAACATTTATCAAGGTTCATAGAGTTTCCAGAGGCATGTTACTTAGGAAGTGGATTATCCATCTTTCTTCCAAAGAGCCCCTGGTGCCCTGGAACCGATAACCATCTGCATTATTAGCCAAAGCACCGTGTCACCAGGTCTTCTTGAATGTGATAGAGTTGGTATGCAGATTTTTCAGACTGACTGTTTTCACTTGTTGGGTATGTGGAGGTAATTTGGATCATAGCGCCTATTTGACAGAGAACTGCTCTATAAGGTTTTCTAAGCTGCCCTGTTCAGCAAAGTAGATCAACAGTTCTTTTTGTCCATGGAGAAGCTGTTGGAACTGAACCTTTCATTAAGCAACTGAGTACTTGACCATTGGCCTAGTAGAGCTCCTTTTCTTTCATGTAGCAGTATGTATTACGGTTCTTCTTTGTCTTTTCAATGTATGAGATGCCCACTAACTCAGCCCAATCTTTGCCACCAAGTTGGAACTGACTCATAGCTTACCCTCCAGTGGGTTTTCAGAGGAAGAGACTGTCCATCTTTCTCCCTTAGAACTGCTGGTGGATTCAAACTGACGAAGAGGCACTTCCTTGGGGTTGTTGTTGTTGTTGTTAGGTGCCAAGTCGTAGACGACTCATAGCGACCCTATGAATGGAAGACCTGAGCACTGTCCATAGAGATTCTGGAGGCAAGCCATTTCAGAAGTGGATGCCACTCCTGCTTCCAAGCTTGTTTTAATGGGGAAGCTCCACCAAACACTGTCCACCATGGGTAACCATTATCACATTTGACACAACAGTGTCACAGTGTTCAGCATTGCAGCAACCACGAGTTACCTCTGTACAGCAATGCACAGACCAGTGCTACACCACCTAGAAGAATGTTTCACAAAAAGGGTTAGCAGTACAAATCCCTAGTGACCATGCCACAAGGGCTACCTGAAAGCCCGGGGGATACTGGCCATTTTGCCTCCAAAGAGCTCTGTCATCAGGGGGAGAGGAAAATGAAAGGCTGCTCTTGCTAAAAACACTGTGGTAGAAAGGAACAAATATGCACTCAGAGAGCCTCTGGCCCCATTTGCACGTCGACAGACACTGGGAGGGCCAGACGATTGTCAAACTCCAATTATTTGGCAGCATTTAGAGCCTAGATTTAGCTAGTTCTTTCCTGAGCTTTGGCATTTAGTTGGAGGCAACACCCAAATGCAAGGTAGGCACAGGCCCAAGGTGACCAAAGTGCCATCTTCTCCAGGGAGCAGCGTCCAGGTTGTGAGTGACTTTTGAGAGTGATGTCAATATGTCTCGGCTTTCTAGAAATGGGTCACCTTTGCACAGAGCGACCTCAGAATGTCCCATTTCCATAGACTATCTGGCTGGTGCTGGGAATGCCAACTAGGGTCACAAGACAGAAGCCAACTATATGTAATGAAACTCAGTACAACCTTTTGCTCCGTTCTCTAGATCTAAGAATCTACTCACTCAACATGATAGGCTGAATAATCACTCTCCTTCCTTGGGTAAAAAAAATAAGATCTCAGGAATTGATTAATACCTATTGACACATTTCATGTGATAAGAAATTTGGAAGACCAATAGACTAGAAGAGATCAATAGTTCTTCCCCCTCAAACAAAGTGATCAAACAGAATATAGAAACTATTGAATAATATTAACATCACATGCAATGAAAACCTTGCTGAAGAATATTAAAAATGCCTTGAACAGGGAACTGCTGGAAATTCAAGCTGGATTCGGAATAGGTTGAACTCTGAGGGATTTAATTGCTGATGTCAGGTGATCTTGGCTTAGAACACAGAATACAAGAAAAATGATTATGTTTTATTGACTATATGAAGGTATTTGACTATGTGGATAATAACACATTATGTATAATACTGAGAAGACTGGAAATCCAAGAACACTTAATTGTTCTCATGAGGAAACTATTTATAGACCAAGAAGCAGTCATCTGGACAGAACAAGAGGACACTGCATTGTTTAAAATCAGGAAAGATGTGTGTCAGGGTTGTATCCTTTCTCCATTCATATTCAATCTGCTTGCTAAGTAAAGAATTTGAGAAGTTGGGCTATATGTAGAAGAATGTGGCATCAGGATTGGAGGAAGGCTCATCAACAATTTGCAGATGACACAATCTTGCTTGCTGAAAATAAATAGGACTTGAAATACTTGCTGCAGAAGATCAAAGACTACAGTCTTTAATATGGCTTACATTTCAATACCAAGGAAACAGAAATCTTAACTATTGGATCATTAGGCAAAATCATGATAGATAAAAGATTGAAGCTGTCAAGGATTCCCTTTTGTTTGGATCCTCAATCAACACTTATGCTATTGTTGTTGTTATGTGCTGTTGAGTCACCTGCGACTCAATAGTGACCCTATGTACAACAGCCCTAAACCCTGCTCTATTCCTTGCCAATCTTATTGTCTCTGACATACCCATCGCCATTACCACAGTGACAGAATCAATCCATCTCATCGAGGGTCCTTCTCTCCTACACTACCCCTCCACCTTTCCAAGCATGATGTCCCTCTTCAAGGAATGGTCCCTCCTTGCAACATGTCCAAAGTATGTTAGGTGGAACTTCAGAATCCTTGTCTCCAAAGCAGCCTGCCTTCACCCTCTCTAGGATGAACTGTTTGTTCTTCTAGTATTAGCAGCCAAAAATAAAAAAGACATGTTGCACTGGGGAAAGGTGCTGTCAAGGACATCACTAAAGTGCTAAAGAGCAACGATGACAGTTTCAAGACTAAGGTGCACTTGAGCCAAGCCTTGGTATTTTCAGTTGCTTCCTATGATTCTGAAAGTTAGACAATGAATAATGAAGACAAATGAATTGATGCCTTTGAATTGTGGTGCTGAAGAAAAGCACTGAGTATCCCAAGAAGTGTTAAAAGAACAAGCAAATCTGTTTTGGGAGAAGTACAGCCAGAGTGCTCCTCAGACAAGGATGTTGAAACTTTGTCTCGCATCCTTTGGACGTGTTGTCAGGAGTGGCCAGGCCTTGGAAAAATATCTCATGCTAGGAAAAGTGGAGGGTGAGAAAAACAGGGTCAGACCCCAAACAAGGATTGACACAGTGACTCTAGCAATGGGCTTGTGCATGTTAGAGATTGTGACAATGGAGCAAGATAGGGCGAGGTTCAGATCTGTTGGTCACGGGGTCACTATGAGTTGTGGTGGACTTGATGGTGCCTAATAACTTTCTCCCCAAGATCTTTCTATCCTAATGTGTGAGACCTATGGACGAGCGACCTTGCATGTTGACAGGGATTTTATAGATATAACTAAGACAAAGAGGTCTTGAACTGGACAGATTATTCTGCATTATCTAGGACTTAAATTGATCACTAAAACCAGAGCAAGACAGCACCCCCAAACTTGTTGCCACTGAAATGATTCCTATTCATAGCAACCCTGTATCTGTCTACAAAGTAGAACTGCCCCCTATCAGTTCGTATTAATGCTGCATCTTTCTCTAGCCCTGGGTGAGTTCAAACTGCTGACTTTCCAGCGAGAGTCATGTGCTCAACCACTGCACCACCAGAGCTCATCATGTAATCCCATGGGTCCTTACAAGACAGAAGAGGGACGCAGAAGAATCAGAATCAGCGCTTCAGAAGATGTGAAGACAGGAGTAAAGACTGAAGTACCACCAGGAAGGGCCCATGAGCCAAGGAAGGCACGCAGCCTCTAGAAGCTGAAAAGACAAGGAAATTGATTCTCCTCTGGGGAATTAACTCCAGTGACCTTTTATAAACTTTTTCCTCCAAAAACCGTAAGAGAATAAACCTTATGTTAATTTATGCCCCTAAATTTGTGGTCATTTTTACAGCCTCAGGAGGAAATTCACACAATTAGTCAACATTTAGCTGATATGCGCTTTCATGTGACCTTTGCCCCCTCGGGCCTATTCTTTGTTGTGTGCCCTTTGAATTTTATTTTTAGTCTGACCCGCAGAATGTGGAAAAAGTGATTCTGCGTATGACGTTATAAATCTCACTTGATATGAATTCTTTCCAGGGCTCCAGCCTCATTTACACTTCTCTTTTATCCCAGGGCAGGGCCTTGGGGTTAAACAAGAACATGTAAGATACACTGTAAGCTCGCTGGTCTGTATTTTCTGTGAAATATTTGATGAAGCCTGGTGGCACCGTTCATAGATAGTTGTGCAGCTGACCCAAAGGCAGTGCTTCTCTGGTTATTAAGAACTATCAGCAGCTCCACAGGAGAAAGGTGGGCGAGCCCCCTTGGTGGGGTATCTGATCTCTGAAAACCCGCTGGAGGATGAGCTATGAATCAATTCCAACTCAGTGATAATGACAATGAGTGAGTTAAGATGTTTCTCAACTAATGTCCCGGGTGGAATCTCTCATGAGTCCTCAGAGGCTTTCTTAAATCTATAGTCACATTGACCTTGAATTGCCGTGGCCATTAGATGGTCATATGTTGTCACACAGGGGTACCAGTAATGACAGAAGGTGTGTGTGACATATCTGGAGGGGAGTTAGCTGTCATCTGAGTCGTGAAAACAATGAGCAATTCTGGTTTGGCTGTGGCTGATACAACTCACAGTTCCTCCCTATGCTCACCTGGCATGCATACACTTGTATAGTCTCCATATTGTTGTTTTTGTTTTTAGGCACTATTGAGTCTGACTCATAGGGACCTTACGAATAACAGATCTAAACTCTGTCCTAGTCTGTGCCATCCTCAAAATCCCTGACACACTCAAACCCATAGCTGCAGTCACTGTGTCAGCTCCCCCCCCCCTGGTCAAGGGCCTTTCTCGTTTTCACTGCACCTTCACCTCCCCAAGCGTGATATCCCTTTCCAAGGAATAACTTCTAGAAACATGCCCAAAGTATGTTTGCCTCCGAAGAGCACACTGGCTGTACCTTTTCCAAGACACACCTGTTTGTTCTTTAGTCAGTCCATAGGATATTCACTACCCTTCTCTAACACCACAGTTCAAAGGCATCGCTTCTTCTATCATCCTTAGTCATTGTCAAGTTCTCAGATGCAAAGCAAGTGATTGAAAAGATCATGACCTGGATCAAGTGCATCTTAGTCCTCAAACTGACATCTTTGACTATGCAGGGGGGCTTGCGTTTTGCAAGATGGGTGAGCTGAGAGGAAGGGTATGCTGAAGAAAAAGAAGATTAGAAGGGACAGATGGCATCTGAGCTTGCCTGGGGTCTTTGTCTGAATTTACATCCTCCAAGGAGAGAGGCAGGTGAGAGGTAAGGTCCACTGCAACTATTTATAGCAGAACTCACCTCATCAATGGCTTTCTGACGTCTACCCATGCCACCCCACAGCCCATTCTAACAGAGTGCCAGGGAGATCTGAAAATGTAGATGAGGTTAGGAACTCTTTGCGTGAGAGTCAACCTTGTCACTGCTTGTCCTGCTGTCTCTCCAAGCTCACCTGCGCCCCAGCCACACCAGCACCTCTGTTCCTTGAACACACCAGCCCCTCGCTGCTTTAAACTAGCTCCTACTTCCCCTTCCCCTGGAAAGCTCCCTTTTCCTGGTTATTCCTCATAATTTTGATCTCAGTTAAGAAGCATCACTTTCTTAATAACGTTATCTTGGACCCTCTATCGTTAGTCTGGGTTCTTCCAAATAGATGCAGGAACAAAGACTTAGTGTTGCTGCTGTTAACTTGATTCAACCGAATGAGTGAAAATCCAAGTCTTCTGTAAACTTGTATTAAAATCACAATAAAAATCTTTTAAAAGAATTGATTCAACTCTAAGCAGCTGCACGGACTGTTACACAACAACAAGCAATGGCAGTGAGAGATGAAGAGAACAAACGATGCCCACAGGTGACCACAGCTGACAGGCTATTGTAGGGACACATCCCGAGCACCTTTGAGGAGGGATACTTCAAAACGATGGAGGACGAAATTAATGGGGGCTGGTGTCCTACTACCATGTGTTTGAGAACGTTTCAGACTCAGCAGTCAACGTATTAATGAGAACACTGATGTTTGTACAAACGTTTCCTCTCTTAATAAATGAAAGTGGGTTCAAGGTTACCTCCATAATGACATCACTCTCACTGACTCACAGCACAGCCTACTCTCCGGAGAGGGAGAGGAGAGGCTGGACGCAGAGCGGGCGCGTGAACATAATCCATTTTCTCTGTGCTGTGGAGCAGCTGTGTGCTGCATGTAATTAGGATCCCGTCTCATTCCCTCACCAGTTGAGAGGCAACTTCCTGTTTGAGTCTTTCTCTTTCTTCCTTCCTCCCTTCCTTCCTTCCTTCCTTCCTTCCTTCCTTCCTTCCTTCCTTCCTTCCTTCCTTCCTTCCTTCCTTCCTTCCTTCCTTCCTTCCTTCCTTCCTTCCTTCTTTCTCTCTCTCTCTCCCCCCCCCCTCTCCTCTCTCTTTTCTTTCTTTCTCAAAATGATGGTGGGGCTAACTATCTCATGAGGATTTAGCAAAACATGTCAGAAGTGCTTAGCAGAGTGACCTAAGCTGAGTCTCAAAATAAAGAACTCAGCCTTGGAGGGTATCTTAGCTGCAACCTAGTGGGACTTGGAAGCATAGGGCCCAGCTAAACCAAACCTAGATGCAACAGAAATGTAGATATGGCGGTTTATACTGTTACAAGTTCCCAAATGTTGGGTGATCTGTTATTCACGGTAGAAAAAGAACACAGACCTTTACTTGCCTCTACTGCCCACTGAGCCATCTCTCTTGCTTCTCTGCCTTCATATTTCTCTGCCTTGAATGATCCTTTCTCTAGTTACTCACACGATACCTCTGCCTGGAACATTCCTCACTCCCCTTTCCCTGAAAAGTTCTTACATCCTACATGTTGTGTGCCGTCACGTTAACTCCAACTCCTAGTGATCCTATGCACAACAACTCTGAATCCTGCTCTACCCTGGGTTAATCTCTGTCTCTGACATACCTACCTTTGTTTTCTCAGTTACTATACCAACCCATCTCATCTGAGGTCTTCCTTTCCTGCGCTGTACCTCCATCCTTCTAAGTGTGATGTGTTGTTGTTGTTGTTATGTGCATTTGAGTCACTTGCGACTCATAGCGACTGTATGTACAACAGCTCTGAACCCTGCTCTATCCTAAGCCAACATTATTGTCTCTGACACCCCAACTCCTCTTACCCCACTGAGTCAATTCATCTCATCCAGGGTGTTTCTTTCTTGCGCTGTCTGTCCCTCCACCCTCCCAATCATGATGTCCCTCCCTCTTTTCAACATGCCAAAAGTATGTCAGACTTGAGGGCTATGGGTCGCAAGCGACTTGATGACACATGACAACAATAACCAAGTGCCAAGAGCTGAAGCTCTGATTCTTGCCATCGTGGAACTCCCCAATTAGCAGAAAACCTTACTACTTAGCAAGTAATTACAACTCTGAAGAGGGTTATGAAAAGGAAAAAAAAAAGTGCTTTGAATATGCATCAGGGGATGTAATCTTTTCTAAATCCCAAACCATACCCACTGCCATCCAGTCAATTTGACTCACGGAAACCCTACAGGGCTGAGTGGAACGGCCCCAAAGCATTTCCAAAGCTGCAATCTTTATGGAAGCCCACCGCCACGTCTTTTTCCCCCTTGGATCAGCTGGAAAGTTTGAACCTCCAACATTTCCACTCACAGCCAAGTGCTAAACCATAGCACCATCACCTCAGGCTGGTGCTCCAAAGGAGCCATCTTGGAAAATGATATTCATAGCAACATATATAGGATGTCTATATCATGCTTCTTGGCTCCACAATCAATACCCTTGGTACCAGCAGCCAGGAAAGCAAAAGATGAATTGCACTAGGAAAGTCTGCTGTCAAGGAACTCTCCAGAGTGCTGAAGAGCAATGATATCAGTCTGGAGACTAAGGTGCAGCCGATTTGGGTCATGGTCTTCACAATCACTTGTTATGCATCAGAGAGCTAGACAATGAGTAGGGATGATAGAAGGAGAATTGATGCCTTTGAGCTGCAGTGCCAGAGAAGAGTATTGACAACACTATGGACTGCTAGGAGAACATGTACAACAGCCTTGAAACCTGCTCTATCCTGTGCCAACTGTCTCTGACACACCTACCCTCATTAACCCAGTCACTGAATCAACCCATCTCATCTAGTGTCTCCATCTCTTTCTTCATCCCTCCATCCTCCCAAGCATGATGTCCCTCTCTAAGGATGGGTCCCTCCTTGCAACATGTCCAAAGTATGCCAGAGAAAGCTTCAGAATCCTTGCCTCCAAGGAGAAGCCTGTTTCATCCTCTCTAGGATGAACCTGTTTGTTATCCTGGCAGTCCAGGGTATATTCAACACTCTTCTCCAGCACCCACCAGTCCTCTTTCTATATATCTCGGCACATGGTAGGCGATCAATAAACAATGCTTTGATGAAAGAATGCATGTTGTGCAGCAAGGAGGGCCACAGGTGAAGAGCCAGGAAGACAGACTTCCTGCCTGACCCCTGCACCCTCCCAGCCTTGTTTCTTGAGTTCAACGGCCATAAATGTTTTGATGACATCTTGGGTCTGGAGTTCAGGAAACCTGGGTATTGAGGTCATCTCTGGAAATGTGGGGGTTGACGACACATTTTTCCTGGGCAACTTTGAGCAAGTCACCTTCTTTTTACCGTGCTTCCAGCTCTGCAATCTGTAAATCTGAAATGAGGTTCCCAGTCACAATTCCTGGAGAAGTTGACAGAGGACATGTGAGGTAATGGGCAGGAAGTTTTCAGAGATAAGAACTTCATTAAAGCCTCTGATCGCGCTTTAGATTCAGGACACCAGGTTCCTGGCTTGGCAAACAGTGACCTCAAGGCAAGGGATGAGGTAACCATGAAGACCAGTAGTCCTTGGCAGTGAGGGTTCTGCTCCCAGCCCTGCCAAGGAGGACTGGTTTCCTGTGTGAGGTAGGCACAGGATCAAGATCAGGCTTGGCTGCGTGATAGAGACTTGTGCACTACATTCTTCACCATTAATGATAAAGCAGTTTCCAAAGTTCCAGACATTTATGATACTGGGATACAAATGACTGAAGGCAATAATAAGATGAATCTCTGGTGGTCTAGTGGGAAGAAGCTGTGCTACAATCCCAAAGGCACACAGTTCAAAACTAACAACTGATTTGCTGAGATAAAGACAGATATTCTCTTCTCATGCAATTTATTGCTTCTGAACACCTGCTGGAGGGTTAGCTATTGGGCAGTTCCATCTCGATGGCAAACAACAATAACAGTGAGGTGGTATGATATTTAGGACTATAGTCTCTGGAGAGGGAAGCTCTGGTGGAATAGACTCTAACGAGTTATACTGCTGACTCAAAGGCTACATGTCTCTTGTGGTTCAAATCTACCAGTGGCTCCTTGGGAGAAAGATGAGCAATCTCTTCCCATTAGGATTTACAGGTTTGGAAACCTGAACACTGAGTCTGAATCGACTTGATGGCAATGAAGTTTTGTGGTTTTTTGGGTTTTTTTTTTTAGCTTCTGGAGATGTTGTTGTTGTTAGGTGCCCATGACTCATAGCGACCCTATGAAGAATATATTTGAACATCGTCCTATCCTGTGCCATCCTTGCAATCTATGACCCACTCAAGCCCATTACTGCAGTCACTACATCAACCAACCTGGTCAAGGGTCTTTCTTCCCTTTGCCACCCCTTTACGTCCTCAAGCATGATGCCCCTCTCCAAGGAGTAACCTCTTCTAGCAACATGCCCAAAGTATGTGAGATGAAGCTTCATCATCTTTGCCTCCAAAGAGCACACAAACTTCACCTTTTCCAAGTCATATCTGTTTGTTCTTTTGGTAGTCCATGGGATATTGAGCACTCTTCTCCAACCGCACAGTTCAAAGGCATCAATTCTTCTGTCATCCTTAGTCATTGTCCAGCTGTTCGATGCATAGCAAGTTACTGAAAAGACCATAGCCTGAACAAGGTACACCTTAGTCTTCAAAGTGACATCATTACTCCTTAGTAATTTGGAGAGTGTCCTAACTACAGACTTTCCCAGTATAATAAATCTCTTGATCTCCTGATGGCTTGTATCAAGTGTATTGATTGTTGATCTAAGTAATAGGAAGATGTTGACAGTCTCAATCTTTTCTCCATTTGTCATAACATTGCTCATTGGTCCAGTGACAAGGTTTTTGGTTTCCTTGACACTGAAACACTATCCATATCGAAGGCGAAAGTACTTCTGCACCAAGTGCTTCAAATCCTCCTTACTTTTAGCAAACAAGATTGTGCTATCTGCAGATTTCCTAAATTTGAAAAGCTGCTCTACTCTTCAGCAAACTGAGCTTTTTCTTGTTAGATGCTGTTGAGTATCTGAATCCTTTCCTAACCTATTCCAGCCTCACATTACCTGACACATTTGAGCCTGTTGAAGCACTCACTGTGTCAATCCATCTCCTGTGCCAATCCTCCACCTTCCCAAGCATGATGTCCCTCTCCAAGAAATAGTCTTTCATAGCCACATGCCCAGAGTATGTGAGGTGAAGCCTTTATCACCTTTGCCTCCAAGAAGCACTCTGGCTGCACTTTCTCCAACACATATCTATCTGTTCTTTTGGCAGTCCACGGGATATTAAGCACTCTTCTCCAACAGCAGAGTTGAAAGGCATCAATTCTTCTTCTGTTGTCCTTATTCATTGTTCAGCTCTCACATGTATAGCAAGTGATCAGAAAGACCATGGCCTGAATCAGATGCATATTAGTCCTCAAACTGTCATATTTGATCCTCAATAGTTTGGAGAAGTCCCTAACTGCAGACTTTCCCAGGGTAATACGTCTCCTGATCTCCTGACTGCTAGTACCAAGAGTGTTGACAGTGGATCCAATTTCTGGAAACTCTATCAAACTGAGCTTAGGTCTCTTAATGAATTACTCTGAGCTTCAATTTTTTTCATGTGCAGGGGTTGGAGAAGAGCACTGAACATTGCATGGACAGCCAAGAGAACAAAGAGATATGTCTTGGAGAGTTCTTCGGAGGCAAAATTGATGAAACTTTGCTTCACATACTTTGGGCATGTTGCTAGGAGGGGCTATTCCTTGGAGAGGGACACGATGCTGGGAAGGGTGGAGGGTCAAGGAAGGAAAGGAAGCCCTTTAACCAGGTGGATTGACATGGTGACTGCCACAATGGGCTTTTGTGTGTCAGGAGATATGAGGATGGCGCAGGATAGAACAGGGTTCAGTTCTTTTGTTCATAGGGTCACTATGAGTCACACAATATGATACCTATATACAGCTTTTTGAGGAATTAGTGAGAAAATTCATGCAAAGACCTTAGCATAGTACCTGGCACAGAGAAAAACATATAATACACATTAGCTTTTACTGTTACTGTGGATGTAGGGAAACTCTCATGAGGTGAATTGTCTCAAACACACCAATGACAATAGGAATGGTGCAGGGCCAGCAATGCTTTGTCCCGTTAACCATAGGTCACCATGAGCTGGAGCCAACTTGATGGGAACTAGCAACAAAGATAGAGCTGCAAATACTTTCACTTGCTTAAGGTAGGGACCTGCTCCTAGACCAGGTAATGATTGTCATGATCAGGGATTCATCCAATACTTGGCACATAGAAGTTGTTCAACAAATGTTTCTTGACCTAATAGACTTAACTGGATCTTCATAACAACTTGGGAAGTATGGGTTATTGTTAGTGATGTTTTAAAAATAAGGAAACCAAAAGAGGGAAAATAATGGCGCTCTGGTGACCAGTGGTAAGAAATTGTGCTTTTAACCCAAAGGCATGTGGTCTGAATGCACCAGTTGCTTTGCAGGAGAAAAACAGGCGATCGATTCCTGTGTGAAAACCCACTGGAGGGTCAGCTATGAGCCAGTCCCCTCTCAACGGTACACAACAACAATTATATTCATCATTTATTATTAATCTAACTGATTGACTTCAGATTCTACTCTTTGCTTACTGGTGATGCCACATGTCTGCCTAACCAAATAACATAGTTTGGACAACAGAGTAAAGTGGCAAGGCATGGACTTCAAGGTCAGAAGGGCAAGTTCACATCCCAGATCCACTCTGTCCCTGCTCTGTGACCTATAGATGACCTATACATCCTCAATTCAATTTCTTTGAACCTCCTTACAATACCTATAAAATGAGAGTTAACAATACCTCAACCCTGGGGCTGCAAACATTTGATATACTTGGCTGCTAACTGAGAGGCAGCCTGAGTGAACTTAACTGATGGTTCAAGTTCATCCAGAGGCATCGAGGAAGAAAGCCCTGACACTCCTGAAAAACCAGCCATTGAAAATCCCATGGAAAAGTTCTTCCCTAATACACTTGAGGCCAATACGAGTCAGAGTCTACTCCACAGCAGTTGGTTTACCTAGTCATTGGAGAGGGTGGAGGGATGGCGAAGGAGAGGAAGACCCTCAACCAAGTGGAGTGAAACACAGTAACTGGAGCAATGGACTTCAGGGTGCCAGAGATTGTGATGTTGGCACAGGGTAGAACAGGGTTCAGATGTGTTGTCACTATGAGTGTACTCAACCTGACAGCATCTAATGACAACAATGGGGTAATCTTATTGCCCTCTGTATAGATAAGACCACCTCACACAGTTGGTTCTAATCACTAAAGATCCCTTGTTTCTGGACTATGGGGAACATGTCTATTTACTTCATTTAAGTAGCTTAGAACTTAGAAACTATTTCTTGAGTGTCTACAGGATAGGATGGGGTTCAGGTCTGTTGTTCCTGGGTTGCTATGACTTTTACCTGACTCTGCACGGCACCTGACAACAACTAAATGCAGGATTACGTGCTAAGGGATCAATATGCATGATCTCATTTCATTTTGCCATCAGCTCTATGAATCTGTTTCTACAAACCTTGTTAAACACATTGAACCAAGTCAAAACAAAAATCCCTGAACCTGCAAAGTGATGTGGGTTGCAAGAACATTCACAGTAAGTGATTAAGCTCAGGGTGGTTAAATTCCAAAGGCCGTGCTCTTTTCATGACACCAAGCATTTGACAAACTGGCCAATTCTCACAGCGCTTGAGGGTAGAGGATAATGGCCCCTAGTATCCAGCTCCTTGGGAGTCCAAATCAAGGCCCACTGAAGGAAGCTTGGCTGACTGTGGCAACAGCAGCAGCATCAACACAACCTTTTTCCTGACCAGGCTATATCAATGGGTGGGGCAGAAGTATTACACAATTATAATGACACATGGACCTTTCTTGGGCTCAAAATGCTTCCTAAGTCCTGAGGGGAAATTCCATGAATATCTCATTGTACCCAGGGAGAAGGAGCTAACAAAGGCTTCTTATCTCTCAGTCTCCGATGCCAGGATTATCTCTGACATTGTGGGTCTCCATTAATTCTCCTTTGGCTGACTGGGCCTGGTAGTGGTTTCTTTCAGCGAACACTGAGCTGCTCTTCAATGTTTAACATGGGCAGAGCCTGCAGGAGCTCAACCTTTGCCATATCTGGGACCTTGTTGAAGGAAATAACCTTATATCATTCATTTCCATTTCTTAGTGTCTGGCACAGATCAGAACAGGTAGAATACGTGTTCACAGAACGATGAACCAAAGTCCAAGAATTTCAGATACAAATGGCTAAAGCGATTGGTAATGCCCTCAAAACCCTCTACGTGGATATCTCAGATTGACCCTGCTAGGACGCTGGCCAAAAGTACTGGAGGTTGGATTCTGGGGCTGTGGACAGTGGCCTGCATGAGGACAGTCTGGTGGAGAATGAGAGGCATGATAGGATCACAGGCCAAGCACAGTCAGAGTCTAGATGAGAGAAAACGAGTTTATACTGTGCAAACCAGGATTGCCAATTAGTCTGAAGGGCCAGAAGCCAGCATTGAGCAAGCAAAGAGCCAAAACTTTAGAGAAGATGTGATCTGAGTAAGGAAAGGGCCATAAATAAATGAAGACCATCTAAGGCTATTGCTTCCATAGCCCGTGGGTGTGTAGAGGGTGGCTGAGTCTGTGTCAACAGCCTGGGCTGAGGGAACAGACACAATCCCTCAGTCTGAGGTCTGAGTGTCAACATTTTTGAGCATGGGGACAATCTGTGAAATTCCTGAGCTCTAATTAGGCCAGATAATAGTATGCAGTGAGACTGGCTCAGGACATGGAAGTGTTCAGGGCTGCTGTACATAGGCTTGCTATGCATTGTAGGCGACTCAATCAATAACATTCTATGACAGCTTTGGAAGCAGGAGTGGCATCCACTTCCTAAACAACTTGTGTCCGGAAACTCTATGAACTTTGATAAATGTCAATAGTTGTAGAGGGGCTTCAGGCCTTTTGTTCATAGGGTCACTATGAGTCATGCTTGACTCAAGGCAATTGACAACAGATATATTTTAGAGGCTGTTCTTTGTCTGTGAGCTAACAACTCCTTCCACTGCCACTTCACTTCCTGCAGGGATGGACGAGGAAGATAGGGGACAGGGAACTGCTCTTTTGTGTACCATGTCCTGGCTGTCTCAGATTTTGCAAATGTGACCAGGGATGGACATCTTACTGATGGTGGGCCTTTTGTCTTCCTTGGGAACTTGGAATTGGAAAGAGGATAGGGAAATAACTTGAAAGGCAGTGATCTCTCTGTGGCGTTGTCCCTGTAAGAGTCAGCCATGCTTCCTGCTTGTGAGAAGCAGAGGACTCCCATCTGTAGAGAAGCAGAACAAATCAGGTGCTCAAAGTGGGGCCGAGGTCAGAGATGAAGGGGAAGTCCTGGTAAGGCTTCCTGGCTCTATAACACCCTCAGGCTCTGGGTTTATTGTCTGTAAAGTCTAGTAGAGACATTCCTTACATGATTTAGGCAAAATCCTCTTATATGCTACTTGTTGTCCCAGAGACATAATTAAGACTTTGCATAGCACATCCCTAGCCATTGGTCATCTACAACCTAAAGCTGTTTCTTGGGGCAGGCTTGGTCTCTATTATCCTTTTCACTTTCTTTCTAATGTGTTTACCTCTTTTTCAGGAATTAGGGAAAGCTCAGATACCTTCCCTAGACTTCCCGGGAGCTACGGCTCTAGGTGTGAACTATGTTTCTCCAACTGGGGGTCCTTTTGCAAGATCTTGGCGGTTATCAGGGGGCCATACTGGTGCTGTTTCAGCTGCCCCCAGTGCATTTGTCTGTGGACATGTTCACTGAGGCCTGACTTCTGGTCAGTTGCTCTGGTGAGTTAGAGGCAGGAACAAAGTAACTGCTCTTTGTGGGTTTCAGAGTAACGTGCACTGGGGTCGAGTCTCAGTTCTGCCACTTCTGGCTTCGAGATCTTAGGTCAGTTACTTAACCTCTCTGTGCCTTAATCTTCTCATAGACAAAATGAAGATAATGATGGTGTCTGTGCCATAGGATTGTCATAACTATTAGTTGAGAAAATGAATGTATTTAAGGGTGAACTTGGCACCTACTCCTTGGAGGCTAGAACTTGAAAGCTCCAACTTACATACTTTGGGCACATGGCCAGGAGGGACCTGTCATGCTCGGAAGGGTGGAAGGGACAGCAAAGGAGAGGAAGACCCCAGATGAGATGGATTAATACCGTGACTGGGGCAATGGGGATAGGTGTGTCGGAGACAGTGAGATGGGCCCAGGACAGGGCAGGCTTCAGAGCTGTTGTGTGTAGGTTCACTATGAGTTGCAGGTGACTCAACTGCCCATAACAACAACAACAAATGCTTCACTAATGTTGGGTAAGATCTCTGGTTTCACATGAACAAGATTTCTGGTTTAAGCATTCTGTAATTCTCATTCTTCTCAATGTTATCCATTGTTTATTATGTTCCAAACAGTCAATAAAATGTGTATCTTTCTGTTATTCTCTGTTTCAGTGAAGATTCATCTGACAACAGCAGTGATATACCTTGTTTCACAGACTCCTGTGAATTCAGTTTGAATTTTTGAAACCTCTATTGATGGACCACTCTAGTAAGTTTTAAATAATCTTCAGCAGAATTTTATCTTTATGTACTATTAATGATACTGTTTCATAATTTCTGCATTATGTTGAATCACCTGTTGTTTTGGATTTTTAAAATTTTTTTAAAGACACAAATATGGACCTTTTGCAGTGGTACTGAATGTATTATGGAATGCCAAGAGAACAAACCAACCTATCCAAACAGGTTCATTCTGGAGAGGGTGAAACCGGGCTGCTCCTTGGAAGCAAGCATTCTTAAGTTCTGTCTGACATACTTTGGGCATGTTGCAAGGAGGAACCAGTCCTTAATGAGGAACATTATGTTTGGGAAGGTGGAGGGACACTTCAGGAGAAGAAGACCCTCGATGAGATGAATTGACTTAGTGGCTGGGGGTACAGGTGTGTCAGAGACAATAATGTTGGCTTAGAATAGAACAGGGTTCAGAGCTGTTGTATATAGGGTTGCTATGAATCACAGGTAACTTGATGGCACATACCACTACCATCACCACCACCACCACCACCACCAACAACAACAACATCTAGGAGGAAATACAACCAGGATGTTCCTTAGACACAAGAATGGTGAAACTTCATCTCACATACTCTGAGCATATTGTCAGGAGGAACTACTCCTCAGAGAAGGACATCATGCTCAGAAAGCAGGAGAATCAGGGAAAGAAAGGGAGGTCCTCAAGAGTGCAGATTGACATGGTGACTGCAACAATGGGCACCAGCATGGTGGTGATTGGGAGGATGGCACAGGATGGGACAAGGTTTTAATCTGTTGCTGACAGAGTTGCTTTGAGTACAGATCAACTCAACAACATCTAACAATAACAACAACAATAAAAACAAGGTCTCTGGGGATAGATAGTAATAACTTACCCTAGGCTACTAAAGAAAAGACAGCCATTTGAATCCATAGAGCATTATCATGGGAGAATGGCCGGGCAATCTGCTTACATAAAGGTGTTGTGTTTTTTGTTGTTGGGTTCTTTTGTTTTTGGGTGTGTGTGTGTGTGTGTGTTGTTGGTTTTTTGGGTTTTGTTTTGTGTTTTACTGAAAGTCATTTGCTGTTTAGTCAGAATAGATTCATAGCTATCCAACTGGTTTTCAGAGGCTATAATCACATGGTAAATGATTGTCCATATTTCTCTCTCAGAGCTGCTGGTAAATTCTAACCTGCAGAGACGCACTGCCTTTGGCAGTGCAACTCCCTAGAAAATACCCCGCCAGAGCTACTCTGTAAAGGTTACAGTTAAGAAAGATGCACGAAGCTAAGTTCTACTCTGTAACCTATCGAGTTGCCATGTCTGAAGACTATGGTGCATCTTATTCAGACCATGGTCTTTTTAATCACTTGCTTTGCTTCTGTGAGATGGACAATGAACAAGGATCATAGAAGAATGGATATCTTTGAATCATTGTGTTGGGGAAGAGTACAGAATATCCCATGGATTGCCAAATGAACAAACAGATACATTTTGGGGGAAATGCAGCCAGAATGGCCACTGGAAGCAAGGATGGTGAAACTTCATCTTTCATACACTGGACATATGATTCATATAGTATGATACACTACACCGGGAAGGAAAAATTAAGGAGTAATAATGTTGCATTCATCCTCTAAAAGGGCATTTCAAGATCTATCCTGAAATACAATTCTGTGAGTGGTATAATACTATGCATACCCATTCAAGAAAGACCTGTGAGTAGAACTATTTTTCAAATATATGCACCAACCACTAAAGCCAAGATGATGATAATGAGAACTTCTACAAACATGTGTACAATCAAGATGCATTAATAATAATTGGTGACTAGAATGCAAAAGTTGAAAACAAAGAAGAAGAAATGGTAGTTGGAAAATACAGCCTTGGTGATAAAAATGAGTCATGATAGAATTTTGTACCTCTTGATTTACTCATTGGAAATACATTTTTTAAAAAATAAATAAGAAAAAATAACAACATAAATGGCAAATATTGACATGGATCTCTCTGTATGGACTACACAGGAGTTGGACTGACTACATACCATGAAAAGAGATATTGGAAAAGCTCTATATTAGCAGTTAAAATAAGTACAGGAGTTGTCTATGGGAAGACTAATAGAGTTTCAAGTTGAAGATAAAGAAGATTAAAGCACAAGTACAAAATAAGACCAGAGTCTATCCTAACTGAATTTAAAAATCATCTTAAGAACAGATTTGACACACTGAATACTAAATATTAAATACTAAAGACCAGAATTGTTGTGGGATGACATGAAAGACATCATCCAAGAAGAAAGCACAGGATCACTACAAAGATAGGGAAGAAAGAAAAGGCCAAAACTGAAGTCAGAAGAGACTCAAACTTGCACTGGGGTGAAAAGAAGTCAAAATAAGAACAGAGATTGGGAAAAGAATAGAATGGAATAGATTTCAAACAGTTGCTAAAAAAACAAAGTAAATTATAATAAAATGTGCAGAGTTGGAGTTAGAAAACCAAAAGAGAGGACCATGCTCAGCATTTCTAAAGAGGAAAGAACTCAAGAAAAATGCCTCAAGCTGCAATACTCAAGGATTCTATGGGTAAAATCATGAATAATGCAGGAAGCATTAAAAGAAGATGGAAGGAGAAGACAGGAACATAACAGTGTGAAACTATATATATAAACTTTATATATATATA